>NC_134408.1:65081204-65383704 GCF_038048845.1 Mixophyes fleayi
AGTCATGTGTAATATATGGAAGGTAGAGATAACAGTTTTTCCTTACGGAATGCACTTTAGATATATGTTACAAAGCTAATAATCCATAACAAGTCTCTCATTGCCTTCATAAATGATACTATTAATTCAATATAGACATCAGTGGCTTATTATTGACAAAGCCAGTAAGAGAGTAATGCTTCTGGCTGGGTCCTAAAAGCCTAAAAAAGAGACAAATGATCGCCCAATTATCTTATTAAATTGGTCTCAGCCACAAAGATGATTTACAAGTGCAATAACTCCATGGCTCATCCTTCCTTATTTAATTAGTATATTTCACAACTTGGCAGTCAATACACCAGTCATGACCTGACGTTCAAATTTAGATAAGGTTACCACAGCTAAATTGATGTAACAAAGCTTTATTTTGTATTTTTGTCCTAAATTTGACCTTTTTTTTTCTTTTTGGGGGAAGGGAAGGGATGGTTGATACTATGATATTTCATCATCCATTTATGAGATCCTAAATGTGATTAACTTGTTCCACCTATGTAAATGTGACCTGCATAGTTGGACAAATATAAAAAATAAGCATGTACATATTCATTTATAGTTAAATTTATGGAGCAATTCATGAATGTGTTTATACTTGAAAACTAGCCAAAATTGTAATGTTGTACTTTTAGACATAATAGAGAAAATCTAGAGAAAAATGGTTACATTTTTATATTAGTGGCACTTTCTTTAAGTAAAATGTTCTTGTATAGGCGAAATATAAAGAAACAAGCCCCAAAATTGTAGCGGGACTAATATTTATGGATGTGGGAAGCTGCAGTTGACATGACTTAAGACTTCAGCAGTCATGGTAAGATCTTATTTATGACAAACTAGTCTTTGTATTGTTTGCATGCTTTCTACAGTTGTGAGAAAAGATTGGGCTGTAAGAAATGAAAATGAAAAACTACCTTAAGCCCTCATCATGCACCACTGATTAAGTTAAATGACCTAAAACTTTTTGTTAATCACCATTATTTAATTAATGTAAGAGAATAACATATTTTGTTTGTTTGGTTGTTTGCTTTGTTTAATCTTCATCACTAATATATGATCCTGACCTAGATGAAAAATAAATATCAGCCTAACAAAACTTTTTATTCCTTCTAAATAAGTAATAAGCACAAGACATGTAGAATTATTTATATAAAGACTTGAACATTTCGCTCAACAGTTATCAAATCTTAAAATGGAATGTAAAGACATTTACTGAACTCGGATAGCAACCAGAGATGAATGAAAGTATACATGCTCTAGGCTAGTAACAATCAATTGCAAGCTCTTAAGTGCAGGTTACATATAATGGACACTATGAATATACCTCGTTAAATAATACTGCACCATCATCTATATCGCCAAATAATTGTATGGATGTAACTTGGCTTATTAATGAACACATATATAGAATATTTGTAACAATATAATACAAGCACAACGAAATCGTATATCATATAGTATAGTCAAGTATATGACAAAGGAACTGTCCAAATGGTTTATTTTAGTTGCATTCTACATTACTGGATACGTCAATACACTTTTCCACCCATCAAGTTAAGTCAATAATTTAGAAAATAATAATGATCCAAGTAATGATGTGCAGCACTAACATGATCCTTAGTAGCAGAGCAAGCGATCATTAATTTCTATATAAATTGGCATAGGCATATCAAAGCTGTGTATGTGTCCGTGTCTCAAGGATAAGGTCTCTTACCAGAACAGTTCCAGCCTGTAGGGGTTTGGCAGTCACTTAAGGAGGTAGGAAAAGCTGCAAGTTTCCCTGGTCGGGCTATGATTAGTAAAAGAGACGGTAATAGCAACGAGCATAGGCAATCACAAAGTGTCCAGCACGGTCTGTGAGACTCTACAACCACCATGTCTATAGAGACAGTGACTCCCAGATGTGAATGGATGAACAAGGACTTAGCATGACGGGATCCCCAGCAGCAATACCATCCCAATAAACGCAATAACAACAATTCCAGACGGCTGACTGAGACGGAGTGGAGAGAGCAGTGTTGAAGGAGAAGGAACAGTACTGAGAGAGTTGGGAGGGGAAAAGGAGAGAGGACAGCAGTGAGGGGCGGAGAGAGCTGCACTGAGAGGAATAGCACAGACATACAGTAGAGAAGAAAGACTGCCTTGAGTGCCTTCCCTATGCTAACAAAATCACAGGCAGTGATAATGTAACACATCTTTTATACAAAATAACAATTATTTATTTAAATCTTTGAAGACTTCTAAATATATTATTAAGCTCATTTCAGTATATTTGTATGATTTACCAATAATGTCAAGGCGATTTAGTGGACAATTATTACACATGTATAACAAATGATGGACTGCAAATCCTAGCAAGTGAAATATAACTTTTTTTTTTTTTTAAGTACAAAGGAATACAACCAAAATGACAAATGGACAAACAACATTAGCAATATAATCTAACACCTATACAAAGTGGAATAAATGAGAAATTAACCTTCTACAAAGTTAGCGTATTACATAGTGTTTGTATGATTTCACACCCATATTGTGTAACTGTAATGTGATGCAGTGCTATTTCCAACAAAAATGTGAATAAAACATCTTAGTTTCCTTTCACAATGGTGTTTTTTTTATATTGATGCCAACTATTGTAGTCCATTGATTATACAGATAGAAGCTGTAGTGACTTTCAGCATACTCAGTTCTGCCTGGCTGCCAGTTACTGTGAAAGGAATAAGACTTTAAGGAGACCTGTGAAGTTTTCATGCATGTTCTGTTTAATTGTTTTTTGTCTTTAGATACATATTTACATTTTATTCTTTTTTTATACACATTTGTCATAAAACGTATGATTATATTCTTTACTAAGGGATGCCCATACTAGAGGGTACAGATTGCTGTACTGTCACACTTAAAGGACCAAGGTGCCCTAAAGCATGCAGAAATGGCTTTTTAAAATGCTTGTTTAGCAGGACTCCATAAATGAAAGAACATGGTACAATCACAATAGAAAAAGCACAAACGGAGGGATTCAATTAGCTACGATGTTCTGAGGAACATTGTGGCTGCACATTTTTACCGTCACTACAGTAAAATCTCTTCTAATTTTTATATGCCATGGAAAATCAACAGAGATATCTGTAAAAATCCTGAGGATCATTGCGGCTAACTGAATTCCCCACAGGGAGTCCAAGATCTTCACAGTATAACAACAAAGTCAGATAATAAATACATAAGTAAACATAGTGGGAGTAGTAGATGAGCTGGAGGGGGAAAATGTGTGGTTGCCACCATGGGGCCCAGGTAGATAATGAGGTGAAAAACTACATGAATGAAGGAATTACAGGCTCTAAACCATAATCAAGGTGAAAATGAGGGGGGGGGGGAGGGGGGGGAGTTGCAGAAATTGTAAGGAGATAGGGTGTGGGTCTATATTTATATCAGAGGCAAACACAGGTTTTGTAGAGGGGGGTTTCCACACCACGCCGCCAGTGGGCGTGAGTGACCAGCATCCATGGGGCGTAGCTATCATTTTAGACAGTGCTTGGCTGCTCTCCAACTCTTCTTATCCCCATCATATACACGGGCAATGCTGCGTGCATTACTATTAGGTGCACACATCTCTCCCTTTTCTTGGAGGGGGTTTCCAGGCACTTCGAATCCCCCCTTCGGTTTGCCTTTGTATAGTGAGGCATCGGGGTGGGCCAAGATACCTTGGAAGAAGAGCCATAGACCCCAAACCTGAGTGAAAGTATTCTCTTTATCTTGAAGATAATAACTAATTTTTTCCATGCGTGCGATGAACCAGATGTATGATTTTAGAACAGGGGGGATTGCTGTGTTTCCAAGATTTAGCTATGAGGTATGTGGCTGCTGCCAGAACGTGGAAAGTTAGTTTAGCAGAATGCTTGTCAGCTTTCTGAATAGGATGAAGATGGCGTAAGTCATTCAATTCTAATTCAGAGGTCATCACAGTAGAGGGATCTATGGATCCCTTTCCTTAGCCCTACTGCTTTCCCCTGCGTTAATTTATGTAAATGACCTATGCGCAGGTCACACATGTGCAGAAAGAACTCTGGGTCAGAACTTTAGAAAGAAGTCATTGTAGGGACAGTCTCCTACCAGTTGCGCTGTCCCGACATGACTTCAATAGTAAATTGCCACTTAATTCTGTCATTGCTGTGGTGAAAAATGATAATTAAAGGGATAAAAGTGTGATTAATAATAAGTGTGCCACTAAGGGGCATATTTATCAACACTTGCAAAATATGAAAAATTGTTTTCAATCCTTATCGCATTGATAAGGATTGAATTATTTCTCATATTTATTAAAAAAGCAACACAGGAACAGCAGTTCCGAAAAACTGCTGTTCCTGTGAAGTGTAAAACATACTTACCACTGCCTCTTCATTCCCGAAGCAGCATGCGATGAACGGGGCTCCTCTTCTGACTCCAGTGCACATGTGCCGAATGAAACCCTTGGGCATGTGCACAGACATCTCCGCTCTGTCTTTGCAGAGAGCGAGCGGTGAGTGACAGGGAGGGATCATGTGATCCCTCCACACATGTGGCTTGTCTGGATCCTGGAATGCTGGGGGCCCTATTTGGTAAAAAATGGCTACATTTAGATAATTCCAAACAACCCTGGCGTTAAATCAATACCATCCATGATTAATAATTAGGCCTTCCTACAACTCCAACATTACAATAATGTGCCCCTTCTTCATCGCCATGCCTTATGATCACAATGCGCCCTCCATGCTGCTTTTGCCCCCTTCACCTGGCTCCCCTTCATCACACTACAGTATGCTGCTCCCCTCCCTTTATCAACCCCACTGTGCCATGCCTCCCCCTCTTTTTAACCCCACTGCGCCATGCTGCCCCCCGTTTTTTAACCCCACTGTGCCATGCTGCCCCCCTGTTTTTTTAACCCCACTGTGCCATGCTGCCCTCCTGTATTTTTAACCCCACTGTGCCATGCTGCCCCCGTTTTTAAACCCCACTGTGCCTTGCTGCCCCCTATTTTTTAACCCCACTGTGACATGCTCCCCCCTGTTTGTTAACCCCACTGTGCCATTCTCCCCCATTTTTTAACCCCTCTGTGCCATGCTGCCCCCCTGTTTTTTAACCCCACTGTGACATGCTCCCCCCTGTTTTTTAACCCCACTGTGCCATTCTCCCCCGTTTTTTAACCCCTCTGTGCCATGCTGCCCCATTTTTTAACCCCTCTGTGTCATGGTGCCCCCCCCCCCCGTTTTTTAACCCCTCTGTATCATGCCCGCTTCCCCCCAATTTTTTAACCCCTTTGTGCCATGCCTTCCCCCCCGTTTTCCTCCCTTTACTTACCTTTTCCATTTCTTCTCTCTTGGTCCTCTCTGCTCCCCTGCTCCATTCAGACTGAATGCTGGGCATGACATGATGACGTCACGCGCGGCATTCAGTCTGAATAGAGCAGAGAGGAGGGACGCCGGCGCCGCGATCATGTGAGTAGGTTTATTTTTTTTTAACTACCCTGCTCCCCCCCACCAACGACCCAGCCCCCCCCCCCCCCCTGCCGAAAAAAGCAAAAAAAAAATTGTTTTGAAAAAAAAAAAATGTAAAAAAAAAAACGTTGGCGCTAGGGCCCGGGGGCTCCTGGCATGCCCGGGTAATTAGTACCCGCTCCCCCCCCACTCTCTGCGTTCTGTGTACACCAGCTGAAGCTGGCATACATTATCATGACAAGTTACCGTAAAAAACGTTTTTTCGTAACTTATTAGATTGCGTTTGGGAGCAGTCTCTGTAGAATGGTGACTGCTCCCAAAAACGAAAAGGAATGCAAAGCAGTGCGATGCACCCTTCTTAAATATGCGGAACACACAAAGGGCCATGGATTTTACAGTAAGTGCATGATAGTGCACCATCACTGTTTGTTAAATATGCCCCTAAAAGAGGTAGGCTTCCAGAGCGAAATTTGAAATGTGCCTCCTGTCAAAGTGATAAAATGTTCAAAGAAGGTGTGGATATTTAAAATTTTGGGTGGGAAAACGCAGATTGTTGCATACTCAACTATGCTTCCAGCATTACAATTAAAATTATGACTGACCAGAAGGCAATTACAAAATAATAAATCCCCGGTAGTTAAACAAATCATGCAGCCCCATAGTTATCTGATGCATAGCACATTGAACACCATTTATTACAGTAACCCAATTGTTTAGCACCCCATCTATAATATAAATGCTTAGTGGCGTGTGTTAGTCTGTCTGTGTGTGTGTGTGGAAAAAATAAAACCAAGCTGCAGCGCTACCTGCTGGGCGGAGTTATACACTGACCTACTAAATTCTTAGTGTGTGTGGAAAAAAAAATTCAGAAAGGGCTGAAATTTGGTATACTAAGATGTTTTTAATTTGTTAATTTAATTTGTTAATTGTTAAAAGTGTTTATAAAGATTTAAAAAAATATATATATATTTCTTGAAGGAGAAGTGACAGTTGGGAGTGGTTGGTGGTTGCCGGGGGATGACAGTGGGGAGTGGTTGGTGGTTGCTGGGGGTGACAGAGTGAGAGGAGTGTGATACACAGGACCACTGAGAGAGATCTCTGGATAGACATCTGGATAGATGTGGCGATGAAAATGAAGGATGAGGTGATGGAGAAGAATGATGAGGTGGTGACATGTGGACAAAACCACGTTAAAAAGGGCGCTTACGTCGGGAAGTAACACTCTTCCCCTGAGGAGGCCTGGGCTATGGCCCAAATGCATGACAAGAACCTTTTTACACCTTAAGTAGCTTGATTTGACTAGAATGCATGAGTATCATGCACGGGTTAACTTGTAATATATATGTATATACACAAATATAAATATATATATATATATATATATATATATATATATATACACATATACTAAGCTTAGTGTGAGGAGATCAATATATAAATAAAAAGGGATGTTTTAAAATACTGTGCTTTTTCATCCGATAAACCAATGCACTTTAAATCTCCTGTAGTGACACACAGCAGTGAATGGGAAACTCGTTTTTTCTGTCGCACTTCAGAGTTCTTTGGCTTTGTCTCCTAGTGCGTGGCTCATATTCACTCTATTTGTTACAAAGATTATTGCAAATAGAGCACAATTAAACTAATAAAAAAATGGTAAAGGGCGCACCTGATAGTGATGCAATGACACTGGCAACTCAGTGCAACACAGCTAGAAGTGAATGGCACGATCGACCCACTGTGTGACAGCACTTGATCTTAACATTTAAATTTTAAAAAGGCATTTATAGAAGAGTAGCTTAAAAAAACTTGAATAAAAGAGTGGCGTAAATTAAGAAGTCCATGATTGTGACAAATATTTCTTAATAATTCTACATTTTACTCTAGTTTTTCGTTAGTCTATTTTCATAAATGTTCAATTTTCCCATTACATAAACCAAATGTATATATTAGGTTAACTTTATTTGTCAGACCAAAGTGGGATACAATCATCCACTTTGAACATAAAGGCTAACTTTTAAAATTTAGTCATCTGCCTCTGTGTATGAATTTTAGATTAAATTATTTCAAATCTACTGTTCCAGACAACCTGGCCCTTTCCCTAACTGTATCTACAGAGAGTTCTGCTACTTTGTAACTCATTTTGTCCAGTTAGAGCCCAGGTTGCTAACTCCTACTTCACTGTCCACAGGATACCTAGTATAATGAGTGCCAGTCATTTCACAGTGGTATCATATCATACCATGTCCTCATACACTAGGAAAGTTAATACACTCCTGAACCCTGATAGAGTCAAGGTGGAGTCATGCTCCAAAGGTCAAAAGGCCCCTAGCCTTCTCTTGCACCAAGCTCCCATTGGCTCAGCCCTTATGATACCTCCTTTCCCTACTGAAGTGCGTGCCCTTCTGCCCCTTCCAGCGTTTTGGTCTCTCGTGTTCTCTTTCCCAGCACTATGGGGAGTCTTCCACCCTCCCAAGTACTGTCATCGCTATGTAAATTTATATAGAACCATAGAAGCTCTGCCCATTTAGTGGAAAGTGGATATGTCTTTTTTCTTTTTACTTTATTGAAGAAAACAATACCTTACTGCAATATATAAAAAGCTCAGTTAGAAATATGTATACTAAAGTTGAGATATCAAATATTATATTCATATTTGCTTTTATTTAAATCTCTGTTAGCAGTGATTTCAGATTGAGAAAAGTCTACTGTGTATGTATGTGAAGAGATTTAAAGGCAAGGGGGTATATTTACTAAGCTGCAGGTTTCAAAAAGTGGAGATGTTGCCGATAGCAACCAATCAGATTCTAGCTGCCATTTTGTAGAATGTACTAAATAAATGTTAACTAGAATCTGATTGGTTGCTATAGGCAACATCTCCACTTTTTCAAAACCGCAGTTTAGTAAATATACCCCCAGGAATTTTAATGTGCATAACGCAATATTTTTACCCCAAAACACTATTTTATCTCAAATATGTTCTAATAAGCTGCTGAAACTTTTACATTTGTCAATGTAATTAGCTCTTTTAAACAAGATAATTGGTATTTTAAGTTTAGTCATCCTTTATCCTTCAGTAAGTGGCAACTAAATCCCCATGGAACAATTGTTGTGAGAATACCTAGTATGATAAATATTAAATTTAATCCTAAAAAAAGCTTTAATAAAGGTATGTATTGCAACTAAATTAACATAAAGCAGATCCAATGAGAGCTTAAATCTTAAACTATTTATTTCTGTTAATTAAGGCTCATATCTTATTTGTCAACAAATTCATGGTTAATATCTGAACCTTCTTCGTGCAATGCCCCATTTGAAGCGTCTGTGAATGTGCTTTTGCATTATGCAGCACGGCGAGCGTATTTTAGAGGAAAGTAGTATTCATAGGGTTTTGTAGCTTATAGGATAATCTCCAACATCTGTGTTGTGAATTCTGCTCTTTGAAGCCACGCATGCCCATATAATCAGCAGTCATTGTGAAGCATGCGAGCAGGAGTATGCCTATAGCGAGGTAACTTGACCAGCTGTTTCAAGCAGTGGGTTTTGAGCAGCAGCAAAAAGATGAAGTGAATTAATTGGAAAGAAACTGCAAATTTGTGTGCAAAAGTATAAATTAGTGGAATGTATGCTGGTAGTAATGATTACATTTTAAAAAAAGTGTCCTTTAAAGTGCCAAATCTTGCAGGGAATGACTTGGTGCAGCCATGCATGTAGTTGATAATCCAGAGGTCTCTATAAATTAGTAATTGCACCCACAGCTAACTATAGACAAATATTCCCTCCAAAGTAGGGTATGTGAACATGAAAGAATCCGCCATGTGCGGCTGCATTGAGAACATGCTGTTTACACTGCACTATAGAGTCAGTTAAAGTAAAGTTAAAGTGCAGCATGACTACTAAGAGGAGAATTGGACACAAAACACATATGATAATACACACTAAATACTAAAATGGGCTCCCATTTTAATTAAACAAAAAGCTGGAATATGAGGATCTTTCACTTTATAAACATAGCGGTCCTGATTCATCTTGGAACACAATGTGAACACAATTTGCGTTTCTAAAATCAGACGTACATTCCACACATGTAAACCCGTGTTCAAGTACATTCGGAACTCAAGAAACATTTCCATTTGAATCTGGATATAAGTATGCTCTGACTATACGCTACTTCCTGTATGTAGACAGGCAGATCACACTGTAGGTTACGCACATGCATTTGTGCAATATAAATTCCCATCAGAGTGTATGCTAAAAATAAAATGTTACATTTATAAACAACAACTCTTAATACTATAATCATTATTAAAAATAAATCTAAATTTTAAATTAAAATATCACTTTTTTTTTTTTACTTATACCCAGATTCAGATGGAAATGTTTCTTGAGATCAGATTGTACTTGAATACAGGTGTACATGCGCAAATCAGGATGTACTGTACATGAAATGCATGTTTACACTTTCTCTTTATTGCAAACACATGTTCTAGCACTTACAACCGCTTTGTAGCTGGTGCAAGTGATACAGCTAAAAAACACATACCTAAGAGATACCCAGAGCTTGAATCGGATGAAGGTATTGTACTGTACTTTGCCTACGTGCGTCCACCCCTTCCCTCTCCCGTTCCACCCTTCTAATTGTGGGCAGTAGGAAGTATCATTTGCATTTGGACTTGAATTGTATGCAATTACATTCAGTGGCGTAAAGTCTGTTTCTAAGCATGTGCAGAGCAATTTTTACACAGAATATAGCACACACAGGACTTAGGTTTGAGGATGAATCAGGCCCAGTATCTGTATCTTTTTTTGTAACATAATATAATTCCCACTAATTGAGTTTTACAATGTAAATTCTAAATTAAATTTTATTATAATAAGCATTCTAGGATAAAGCTTTCCAGTTTCAAACACTGAGACTGTCCTGAAAAGGATAGTGTTAAATCTAATGCAGATTTCTGATCTGAAAGTCCACAAAATAGCAATCAGTTTTTAACAGACTAGCCAATTAGAATCAGAGGGGTACAGTAGATTATGGAAGATTAGAGTGTAGATATGAGTCCACAGACATCAGTAAAAATAACACCTTTAACCTTATTACATATCAACAATGCATTGACACTTAACTGTTGATGCAGAAAGAGATAGATTACCAAATCAAAATGATATTGGCTATTGGGTCAAATCTGATCTTAGAAAGAGCCTCCAAAAGTATACACTTGCCTGTAGCATGGATATCTTGTAAAACAGGAAATTAAACCATTTTCCGGTGACTGTGTAGTATGATGCTCAATTTTATTCTGAGGACACCCAGGGAACACAATTTATTGGAGTGGAAGAATCCAGAAATAACAGCCATAAAAACTGAACAAAATATCTATTGTGCAGGGTTGCAATAAACAGTAGGTTCTCGACAAGGCAGCTCTAGTCACTTTCAAGGAACATTGAGAGGGAAACATTAAATGTTAAAAAGGAATGGTAAAAAATATTTTGTTGTAATATAACACATAATGCCATATATCAATATTACTATGTTTGGACAAGCAATTATAAAACAATTGCATAGAAAAATGTATGGATATTCAGATTTTAAGAATTTATGTGGTTTTACAGAGGATGCCAAATCCCAATAAAGCTATTTCATTTATAGTAATACCTAAAAAGGGTGTATCCCAGAGCTTTTAAAGGCAAAACTTGCCTTTAAAAGCCATTGCACTTTAAATTCCCCCTACAAAGTCTACAAAATTTGGTAACTTGAAAAATGCGCAGTTTCATACATTGACCCCCAGAATCTAGTCAGCCAAGCCGAGGGTCTGGTGCAAGGATACAGGGGGCACAAGGCAGGGAATGTATGAGGTGGAGTCTGGGTGCATACAAGTTGTTCTGACACTGAATGAGTGTCAGAGTGGAGTTTAAATATACCCCGAGATTCAAATCCCCCACCCCGATATATGGTCAACTGACCGCAGATACCCAGAAGTGACATCCGATACAGAGAGCGGGGACGGCGTTGGAGTGAGAACACGAGTAAGTTCGTAACAGTAGACTAGATAAAGCTTAGGTTCTCCTAGTGTGGGCTACATTTTTTTTCACAATTTTACAATTAAATACAAATGTGCCTTAACTTTTTGGACATGTATAATATTTAAATAACATAATATTATGAGGGAGATGGTCTTAATGTCATAGATAGTGCCTTGACCTGACCTTTTCTTTTATTACAAAATACAAAATAGATAATCTAATCATTGATATATGGAGAATAGCTAATGTGATTAATATGCTATAATATATTCACGCTAAAAACCTTGATTAAGAGCATGGAGAGACAAAACTCACTGTGGACCTATTGAAGAAAATTGCCACCAACATAGCTTTTACATCTATGTTGGTTAAACAGTTAAATGCTAGGTATGTAAGAATAGGTAGTTGCTGAGGTTTGGTTAGTATAGGTGGAGATGTTATAAGAAGGGAGTATCAGTGGGCTCACTGCCTTTTGCAGGGAGTACCATTGCTGCTGGATTGTGCTATACTCCTAAAATGAACATATCTATTTCACATTTGTGGCTACTTTATGGACAAATGTTCATATAAAATACTATTGACATCACTGAGGCACAAGGCCTTATTTTAGACAAAATACTTGATGCACCAAATCAAAGTCATACATTTTTATGAGATGTACAAGTAAGAGAGATTTACAGTATGTGCCTTGAGAGAGTGACTGAAGCAATAAGAGATAATATAAAAACATCCTCCCCATCACAATTACACATTTGCATTGCACATTGTATAAGTACAAAGTCTACACATTAAACATGTATCATAATAGCAATTCATAGAAGTAAGCAATACTTACCTCTCTCTCACCTTAATGTGCATTAATTTACAAACTACTTATATCTAAGCCTTTGAATCATATATCCTGCTATGCGCCATTGCTGAACTGTTACATTTACCATAATTGTTTTAATGGAACATAATCACTCGAGGTAGCTGGAAAACAATTATGGGTCAATTTGTCTCTTCTAATCTGTTGATGCAGTTTTATTCAGCAAGAAGACAAATAGTTAAACATTAATATCAAGAATAATTCAATTGACAGCCGCTTACTGAATCTGAATAATGAACAATGTAACTAAAATGAGAACATTTTTCATGTGACATCCTCATGATTGATTATAACTTATGGATAGATCACTGGTATTCAATATATACAACCAACAGAATTGTGGGGTGATTAATATGGGAATATTAAAACAGGGTTAGAATAAAAAAAAGTGTTTTGAGTATATATTATGAGGAAGGGGAGGTGATAGAAAGAAGACTTTGAGTTATAAGACAGCAGAAGAAATTTTGCCCACAGAGGCATCGTGAGTGATAATATCAGGGATTGACAGAGACCGCAAAAAAAAAAAAAGTGTGACTGGAATTGAAAAGAGGTAGTAAAGAAAAGATAATCACACACTAGATCTGCTTTTCCGGTGCTGAATTGTCTGACACATCAAGAAACACCCTTCAAACCTAAGTCATTTTTTATTCACAAACACAATCTGAATCTATGGGATAATCAATCCAATAAAATAAAGAGGCAGATGCTGCACCATCTAACATTAGAGCGAGGAGGGCAGTGTTGCATATATAATCTTTCACCAGAATATAGTATCTGAGACATCTAGCCAGCCAGCGGACATTAATCAAAGTCAGATAACATTGGTCACATAAGCCCATCCTGAAAAACAAATGGCTGAGAGACAAAGAGAGGAGAATTGTACAGTAGATACTATAGATTTTATGAAAGATTTAAGCAGTAGGAGTCAATCAAAGTTATATATACACATTCTGCTAAGAATTCCATAGTTCATTCAGCAAAGATTTATACAATACAATAAACTGCAATAAAAAGTATTGTTAAATGACAGGGTATCAGTTTAAATGTAGAACCTACAATATGGTAAACATGTTTACAGAGAAACAAACTCTTAGCTATGATGATCACAACAAACAAGATCTAGATCAGTTAAACTAAAACAAAAATGAATAATGTAATGATTCTCCATAGATGTATTAAACCAAAGTGATTTGTGCTAATATAAGTGATATCTTGTATTCAGAAATTAGCAAACTAACATAATTGCAAACATGGGAAAACAATTTGGCAAAGTCTGAAATTGCACATATATGGAAACAAAATTTGTTGAATGTAGTGCACATACAGTCTCATGGAGTCTTTACACTCAAAGATTGCAAATCCCCATTAATTAAAAAATAACTTTTATTACTTATAGATAGAATATTGTACTTAAAATCAGCTAAATAATATAAAAAGTGAAAATTTTCAAAATAGTGAATTGTGTTATTCTAAGATACAGAGCATACCGTAAATCCCTTTGCAAATTATTATATAGTTCCCACTATAAAAGGCAAAGGTTATATATGGTGACTAAACTTAATTAGGCATTTATATGTTCATTATATTGCTTTCAGTGCTGTCTATGATGTTTATTAGCACCGATTCAACATTATCATCTGGTTTTCACAATATTTATTAAGGTGGATACAATTGTTGCTCTCCAAGAAATTTGCTCTTTAAATCAGAGCAAAGTGTTTAGGGTGAATGCTCTCAGTCTTCTGCTGTTTTATAGCGATTGCAGCAGGGATTGGTTAACTTAGGTTGGATACACACTATAGAATTTTTCCGACCAATGTGTTATCTACAACTATTTTACTAATGACGGAAGAAAAAAGTCCCGATGAGCATGCCAAATCAAGCATACACACTATAGATGTTTTAAAATATTTCCCCTCAGATCTGTGCTCTTCAACTGTCATAACCGTCGGCTGAAAAGATCATGACTCTGTAAACTCTATGGAGATTCTAATCTTGAGTGCACACACACTGCAGAATTGGAAGGATGTTGTTCCATAGCTGAACGAGATTTATAGTTCTGATGAACAGTCAAAACAAATGATGGTCGGTGCTTTGGAATGGCTATCATTTATCATCTAAGTGTACACACTAATGCAATATTGGCTTAAATGGTCGTTTATCAGGTGATTGGCCAGATAATTGGCTGAAAACACTGTATTGGGTACCCAGCCTTAGAGCTATAAATAGTTTTGCTATTGTTACTCTCTATGTATCAGTGCAAACTCTGTATAGGAAATATCTACCATTCATCATCATCAACATTTATTTATATTGTGCCAATAAATTTCGTAGCACATTACAATTGGTGATAAACACAATACTGGGTAAAATGGACAAAGAGGTAAGATTGCCGTGTCTACAAGCTTACAATCTATATGCCAAGTTGGATAAATGAGGTTAAATCTACATATTCCATATTGGCCCAACCAGATTATAAAGATAAAAAGTGGGGTTTTGTCTTGTGTGAATTGTGCAAAGGGTGGTAATAGAGTAACCTATTGAGGTTAATAGGGTGATTGAGGAATATTATAAACTTGTCTGAAAAGGTGGGTTTTCAGAGAGCGCTTCAAGGATTTTAGACCAGGGGAAAGGACTTATTGTGCCAGGGTGGCAATACCACAGAGTGAGTGCAGTTCGAAATAAGTTTGGTAAACGGGAAAGGGAGGATGTAATGAGAGTGGATGAGAGACGCAAATCTTGTGCAGAACGGAGTTGTCGAGTTGGGAGATATTTTGAGACAAGTGAGGAGATGTCCAGTCATGCACAAAAGTTTTCAGAATGACACAAGTATCGGTTTTCACAAAGTTTGCTGCTCCAGTGTTGTTAGATCTTTTTGTCAGATGTTGCTATGGTATACTGAATTAAATTTACAAGCATTTCATAAGTGTCAAAGGCTTCTATTAACAATTACATTAAGTTTTTGCAAAGAGTCAATATTTGCAGGATTGAACCTTCTTTTTGAAGACCTCTGCAATTCGCCCTGGCATGCTGTCAATTAAATTCTGGGTCACATACTGACTTATGGCCACCCATTCTTGCCTAATCAATCCTTAATGTTTGTCAGAATTTGTGGGTTTTTGTTTGTCTACCTGCCTCTTGAAGATTGATCTCAATGGGATTAAGGTCTGGGGAGTTTCCTGGCCATGGAGCCAAAATTTCCATGTTTTGATCCCTGAGCTACTTAGTTATCACTTTTGCCCTATGGCAAGGTGCTCCATCATGCTGGAAAAGGCATTGTTCGTCACCAAACTGTTCTTATATGGTTGGGAGAAGTTGCTCTTGGAGGATGTTTTGGCACCATTCTTTATTCATGGCTGTGTTCTAAGGCAAAATTGTGCGTGAGCCCAGTCCCTTGGATGAGAAGCAACCCCACACATTAATGGTCTCAGAATGCTTTACTGTTGGCATGACACAGGACTGATGGTAGCGCTCACTTTCCTTCCCCGGACAAGCGCTTTCCAGATGCCACAAACAATCTGAAAGCGGAGTCCTCAGTAGTTCAATCCCTGTACCTTTTGCAGAATATCATTCTGTCCCTGATGTTTTTCCTAGAGAGTAGTGTTAGCTGTACATTTTGATGTTGATAAAGATGTTCAGCGGTGTTAATGTAGATGTTAAGCCACAACACTTTTGTAACTTAAACAGGTTTCTGTTTATTAAAGATGATAACAACAGATGAATAAAGCCAGGTACTCACAGTTGGTAACTTGTAGTACAGCAGTAGTTCAACAGTAGTAACAGTTTGAATACAGTTGAACTTATACAATTTTATATACAGTATACAGATGCAGGCAGCAGGGGCGGATCTAGAAAAATGCTGTACCCGGGGCAATTTAAGGGGGGGGGGGGCGCGGCGATTTAGGCCCCGCCCCTTTCTAACATCTTAGGCTGCCGACGGCTGCACACTATGTGCACACAGTCAGAGCAGCCGGGCAGCACACTGTCCCTGCCTGTCACGGCTGGACGGACCTGCACATACTGTGCAGCCGTCGGCAGCAAGTGTCTGCTAGGGGGGGCGATCGCCCCGATCGCCCCCCCCCCCCCCCCCCCCCCCCCCTGGATCCGCCACTGGCAGGCAGGTTGGTAATGCACTTTGTCTCTATACATCTGCACATCCGTGCAAGAATCACTTGTGGGCAAACAGACTCCTCTCTTATATATATAAGTAGTAGGGAGCCTCCAGTTACCTTCCATGTGCGTTTGGGGAACGTATATATATATATATATATATATATATATATACACACGTACAAAGCGCAACTAACAGTACTGTGTCCGTTATTTTTACTGGTCAGACAGGAAGTGTCCTCCACTTCCCTGTTTCCTCACTAGACCACAGGGGGTCGTACTGCGGTTGCCATAGCAATGCAGCAAGGGAGACGGAGCGAAAGCGCTCCTATATACTAACAAGAAGTGGCTTCTTTGCTGCCCTTCTTGACACCAGGCCATCCTCAAAAAAGTCTTCACCTGACAGTGCGTGCACATGCACTCACACCTGCCTGCTGCCATTCCTGAGAAAGCTTTGCACTGATGGAATGCCGATCCTGCAGCTGAATCAACTTTAGCAGAGGGTCCTGGTGCTTACTGGACATTCTTGGGAATCCTGAAGCCTTCTTCAACTATTGAACCTCTATCCTTGAAGTTCTTGATGATCTGAAAGATGGTTGATTTAAGTGCAATATTACTAGCAGCAATATCCTTGCCCATGAAGCCCTTTTTCTGTAAAGCAATGATGACTGGACATGTTTCCTTGCACGTAACCATGGTTAACAGAGGAAGAACAATGATTTCAAGCACCACCTTCCTTTTAAAGCTTCCAGTCTGTTAATCTAACTCAGGCAGCATGACAGAGTGATTTTGAGCCTTGTCCTCATCAACACTATTGCCTGTGTTAACAAGAGAATCACTGACCTGATGTCAGCTGGTCCAATTGTGGCAGGGCTGAAATGCAGGGGCAATGTTGTTTTTGGGATAAAGTTTATTGTCATGGCAAAGAAAGACTTTGAAATTAATTGCAATTCATTTGATCACTCTTCATGACATTCTGGAGATTACCGGATCAACCCCGTTAATACTGAACACGGATCTGCCTTGGCAATAAGTGTCAATTATCATAAGAGGAGCTATGATTAGCTGAAAAAGATGAGGTCATTTAAAAGGGGACTTTTATTAGCACAGAAAGATGAGGCAAAAGTGGGTGGCGACCACATTTTTTTAATTTAATATATAAAAGTTTTTTGAAAGGAGTACATATTTAGTCATATGTACCAATATAAATACAAAAAGTGTGTTTGTTTTCACAATGATCTGTATATTATAAATGTAAAAAAAATGTACAGATATACAGCTTTGACAAATATGTGCCAATATCAGTAGTGCAAGGTTACACATTTTCGAGTACTTGTAATACAAACATTGCACATATGGGTAACATTATAAATATTCTTGCCTAAAACACAGGCAAACATTAGAACTTTATAATATATACTTCCATAAACTATAACTATAACTATAATGTGGGTACTCATGATTATGTGTAGTAGATGGGTACTCAGGGTAACATGGGGTAGACAGGTACTCAGGTTTATGTGGAGGAATTTGTGGAGGATGATGTGAGGTGTTTAGTGACGCATCTGAGTTTGGATGAAAAAATGGTTGCTCTCTGTTATATGAGGGGTAAGGGCCATCAAGGTGGTATGGAGAGTGTGGTTGAGATTGTTCAGGCCCTTGCATTCTGGTCACCAGGCGATCAAGGAAAGCCATCAGGAATTCTCTGTTTTCGCTCAGCATGTGCTACTGCATACACATTACTTGCGTAATGAAAGAGTCCTGCAGCTCACGCTCATTATCCATTTAGCATTGAAGACGTGTGTCTTCTTGGGCCTGCATAGCCATATCCATTTTCTTGAGCTGTTGAACCATTACTGTGGTCATGGCTTTTGCTGCTTGTTCCATCTTATTTAGCCTCTTCTTCCTTTGAGGAACATTGTAAACTAGAAATGGAATAAACAAACCAAACACATTAGGGCCACTGAGGAAGAATAAATATTGCTAAAAAATAAAATAGCATTGTTTTAAGCTAATATGTGCTCGAGGCCTCCTCACTCCAGCACACTTGCTTAACGTTGCAACATATACATGTTCATGTTTTCATACATTTTTAAGTTTTGTTTTTAATGTTAAACTTTTCTATATTTACTTAATTTACTTATTAAATGTTAAAGTTAATAACTTTCTGTTTGAATGTAACGGCTAGGTCTGTGTCGTTGGTGACGGTTGTGTCTCTGGCGATGGTTGTGAGTCTGCCGATTTTTCTGTAGACATATTTATGCTGTCTTCGTGCACATTTGAGATGTCTAATTCTACATGTCCTTCCTGTGTATCATCATTAATCGCAAGTGACAGCACGATAGATTGAGTGCTTCCAGGTTTTGGACTGTACACATCATGGCAGCTTGAGGAGGACAGTGCTATTGGACTTGCCAGGGCAGATTTGCCAAAGACCACGTTACACTGTTCATAAAAGGGCTATTTCATACGGCCACCACCACTCTTCTGCGGTTGTGATCATGCACTTATTAGTACTGTTTTCTAAGTGATTTTAACTTGTTTACAACCTGCTTCTGGCTGCGCTTGATCCCCCGGACTGTTAAAATTTTTGCAATGTTGTAGTACACTGTGCCATCTATTACAGTGCCTGTAATTTGCCTTTTTATTTCCTCCGCTTCTCTAATGGGCAGCAGTTCACATACCTCTTCCTCTTGCCAATGTGACATGCTTTCTCCACTCTCTTCTATGCAGCATCGAATTGATGTCATCCTCCAGGGTCCCTAATCCCCAGATCAGCTGCGTTATATGAGAAACGGGTTGAAAAACCTGGGTCGCACCATTCAGACTGAAGGCTTTCTGGGACCGACCCAGGAATAACCCTGTAAAAGTCATGGGTCTAATTCCCAAAGCATCAGACCCGGGTCGAAGCGGGATGCCCTTTCATACTGAGCCTGCACCCGGGTTGCTTGGCCTCGCCCTGGCAAAACTCCGGGTTTTTGTAGCAGTGTGAATGGGGTATAAGTGGGATTAGATTTATACTATCAATTTGTATTTGGTATGCTCAGCAAACGCCAATGCGTATTTCATTAAGTTAACTTTTGCCTTGACAGATTTTGTCCTGTTTGGACACCATGAAATCGTTCTCAAATTTGAGTGATTCGGATAATCTTTTTTAAAAGTGACACAAAATGTAATTTACAAGTGTTCAGGCTGGGGAACTTCAGTGAGATTCACCAAGTATACGTTTAGATGGAGAACTACTAACAAGCGGTTTTATCATACCACAGGTTTTCCTGTGCTTTGATGTGCGGTTTGTAAGCCAAGCCATTTACTAAAGGTCAATCTGTACACCAAAGCACATGATTTTAAACCCCAAGGTTTAAGATTGCCATCCCAATTTTTATACATGGGAGGTATACAAACCCACCCTTATGCGGTGGTCTGAGCTATCTTGCGTGCCAGTACTAGCTAAAACAAATAAATATTTAGTAAAATACAAAAATATCCCCCCTTCTATTTTTGAAAACCCCGGCCTACTCGGCATCGGGCCTGGTCTTCTGGAAGGGGGTACAAATGATCGTAACCCTGCAACTAACGAGTACCTGCCCATTGCTGGGCCTCTCTTGGTACACCAGGCTGGTGGGTACCAGTGTCATAGTCTCAATATATAGTGAACGCATTTGTGGCTCTACAAGTGGCAGGATGCACATGGTCCCATAATTTTAAATAAATGTTTCATCCCTACAAAATATTTACCTAGAATCTTCTTTTTTTGATCTGATGTAATCCAAACTCAAGATAGATAATCCATACTGGATGTTAAGTTAAACCTCTATGGATGCACCAAACTGTTCCTAAAAAGGGAGCACCCAATGTGAAGTTAATTTCCGGTGAGTTCAGCTACTACCAGTCAGGAGTGGATCCTTACTCAGCTCAGCCAATAAAAGATAAGAGACTGCACCTTATTTTATTCATTACAGCAGCAATATTAATTGCATATTTTATATAAGGGGCACTAATATTTATTGTATTCTTTATAGAACACTAATTATTCATTCATTCACTAATTATTCATTCATTCATAATTGTTCATTTAATTTTTATGTGGCACAAACATTTATTATATTCTTTATGGGGCTCTAAGATTTAGTTTAATTAATACTGGGAACACTGCTAGTTATTTACAATAGACAGCTACGCAATCTGGGGGCAAGGATGCACTCGTACACATGTGCATCGTGGCACTTGTAGTGTCACAAAGTGCGCATCAATTTTAGAGTATGTCCCTAGTACCACCAGCCAGGGGTACCAAGAGGAGTCCAGTGGTACACAGCATTTGGCTTGTATTCTCTAGGTGCGGGGTCCCCATAATGTTTTTGGACCATCTCTAGAGGACTGGGCCTTTGAGAAAATGAAGGGGGTAAAACCAGAAGTTTCCCATCCAATTTTGCAATGCAGTTTGGACTTTCAGCCACCAAACAGGATAGTAAATCCGGCGGTTTGGATTTGAAAAACGCAACCAATGTATGGTGCAAACCGCAAATTAAACTAAAAGTTAATTTGAATATATGTACAATAATAGTAATAAAAATTTGGAATTGGGAAACATAGAGTTTAGATAGTTCTTGTAAAAGAACCACTGAGGAAGCCACACACTACGAACAGTTCAAAATTTATTTTTTATTATTTCTCTTTACATTGTCTACTAGTTGTCTAATATTAATTATTTTTTATCTTTAATATTTATTTGCCATCTCCTAATTTCTTCTTAGCATTATTCTATTTATTATATATTTTTCCATTTCTTAACATTGTGTTTGACAGTTGTCGAAGTTGTATAATTGGATGAACGAAAGTATATTGGTTAATGTTGTTTTATTGGTCGATTGCACTCAGTATGCCCCGCTACACGTGGTATACTGCGATCGCACGGTAAAATACGCACGTACACACTCGCATTACAACATTTAGTTATTTATATAATTCATATTCATATTGAATCTATTCTACAGTGATTTATGAACAGATAGTATTTAGTTTATTATTAGTTTATATATTATGATTATATGTACACCTCAGTGTTATTAAAGGTTGAGGTTATAGGAAATGTGTCATGTCTGATATCATTCTAATCCCCTATTCATCAGCAGCTGTCCAGTTCCATCGCCGAAGAGATCGCATATTGCATACTCTAGTTATTGATGTTAGGGAATAAATAGTCAGATTGATATTAGACTGTAAAATCCTAATGGACTAGTTGTAACTGGTTTCTGGGCGGGAGAATCATCTGGAATGTTGTCCCTCAGCCTTTGAGGGGGTTGTTTGAACTAGCCTATGACCTGTTTACCCTGGACCCACCTGAAGTCTAGACCTATAGAAGCAAGCCACGTCATCTGCATTGTTCTCTCTGTAACACTGAAATGTATATAATCATCGCAGCGCTCCCACTAGCTTCAGTCTTCTCTGACCACAGTATTCAAAGGTGAACTACTGTCCACTCGTACCCGTGGGAGCGCAGTGAAGCGCAGCGGTATGTATGTATCTTTTGGTATTGGCTGTACTGTACTGTATTATATTATAATGAAATATTGAACTGTTAACTTTTTACATCTGCTAAAATAAATTACTTTGGGCATTGGAAACACAACACAATCGCCTATGCAATGCTTATTTGAAAACTATAAAAATTACTTTAATACAGTGTACATTATTACAGGAACAATATTCACACCATGAAGCATGGTGGTGGGGACATACTGCTATGGTTGCGCTTTTTCTGCTGCAGGGACTGGAAAACTTGTCAGAATAGAGTGTTGCAAGATATAGACAATTCTTGGAGGAAACCCTGCTGCAGTCTGAAGCTTTTGTGGAATAAGTTGAAAATTACTGATCACGAACAGCCCGCCTAACTTGATGACACTGCGCATTTGGTTAATCCATCTTCTTCGCAATACTGCTCGAATTGCAAAGAAGATGATATAACCAAATGCACAGTGTCCGGATGTGTAAGGCTAGTAGAGGCTTACCAAAATAGACTCACAATTGTAATTGCAGATAAAGGTGCTTCTGTCAACTATTAAAACAACATAATTCAATTTACAGATAGAAAATTTAGTATGTACACCTCTACTGTGGAATCATTGTTGGTGCCAGGCAATGTGTTTGAGTATATCAGAAACTGCTGATCACCTGGGATATCCACACATAACAGTCTCCAGATTTGACAGGCAATATAGTGCAAATCTAAAAGACATCCAGTGAGCGGCAATTCTGTGGGTGAAAATGCCTTATTTGATACGGCCAGACTAGTTTAAGCTGACAGGAAGGCAACACTAACTAAAATAACAATGTGTTACAACAGTGGCAAGCAGAAGAGCATCTCTAAATGCACAGCATGTTGAATGTAGAAGTGGATGGGCTACAGTAGCAGAGGATCACACCAGGTTCCGCTGCCGTCAGATAAGAATAACAAACTGAGGCTACAGTGAGCACAAGTTCCCCAAAAGTGGACAGTTCAAAATTGGAAAAACGTCGCATGTGTTGACTTTTGACGCTAATAAAGGTGTTCAACTGTGCTAATGTGGATGTTAAGCCACATCACTTTTGTTTCTTAAACAGGGTGCTGTTTATTTAAAGATGATAACACACGTGCAGCTACTCACAGTTGATAAATTGTAGTACAGCAGGCTATAACAGTATTATGCAGTCTTGTACACAGATACACTTGTATATGTATATAATTGTGGTATACACTGCAGTTATACAGATATGGATGGAAATGCAGGCAGGACTCTGTTATACTGCATGTCTGCAGGGCCGTAACTAGGGCTGTGCGATAGGTGCGACCGCCCAGGACGCAATGCTGAAGGGGGGGCGCAATTTAGGAATGTTTTAGGTTAATTTGGTTAAAATTGAGGGCTAGGGGGGCGGCATTTGTCTTTCTCGCCCCGGGCTCTAGAACTCTAAGTTACGGCTCTGCATGTCTGTGCAGGTTATGGTTTGTGAGCAGACAGACTCTCTAATATATTAGTGGTGCACTGTAGGGAGCCTCCGGTTACTGTATGAAGGCCTTTTTGGGGCTTTATATAACCATGGCCACACAGCTCTTACTGCTGCAACTGTCCCCTTCACTGGTCTGACTGCAGAAATTAAGATTCATCAGACCAGACTGCTTGGTATCTGGAGCGCTATGATCCGTCTCCTTGGGTTGCTATGGCAGCCACAGCCTTGATCCCCGGTGGTGGGGATCAAGCTGTGGCTGCCATAGCAACCCAAGGAGACGGATCATAGCGCTCCATATACCAACAGTCTGGTCTGATGAATCTTAATTTCTGCTGTGATATGCAAGATGATTGGGTCACAATATGATGTAAACAACATGAATTCATGGATTCAAAAGTGCAGGCTGCTTGGTGGTGTAATGGTGTGGGGAATGTTTTCTTGACACACATTAGTCCCCTTAATACCAAATGAGCATTGTTTAAATTCCACAACTTACCGGAGTACTCTTGCGGACCATGTGTATCCTTTTATGGCCACAGTCCATCCATCATCTAAAGTCTACTACCAGCAGAATAATGGGCTATGTCACAAGCACATGTCATCTTAAGCCGGTTATCCGAGCATGAAGCTGAGTTCAGTGTACTCCAATGGCCTTCACAGTAAGCAGATTTTAACCCAATATCACGCCTTTGGGATTTGGCGGAATAGGAGATTTGCAACATAAATGAACAGCCGAGAAATTTGCAGCAACTATGTGATGCTATCATGGACCAGAATGTATTAGGAATGTTTCCTACCCTTTGTTGAATACATAGCATGAAAGAATATTTCCAGTACCATGCCCCAAACAAATGAGGCTGTTCTGGGGCAAAGGGCAGTCCTATCCTTTACTAGAAAGGTGTATATAATAAAGTGGTCAATCAGTGCCCTTCCAAGGTGCATGTGACCCTTAAAGGGCTTTTGGACACACCTTTCAAATTCTGCCCCTCATTTAGCAAACACAATGGTCACCGAAGGAGGAGTCACTCCCTTGGGACGCCCTTACATGTATCCAGAAGCATGAAAAATGAAAAAAAGGGAGAAAAGACAGGGATATAAGAAGGCACCCCTATCCTATTTTACCAATTATATTAAAATACACTGCTTATCAGCTTTATCAGTTATATTTATTAAAATTTATTATTTTGCCCTGAGCACATAATTAATCCTTGGTCCATAGCAATGAAATATTACAACATAGAAAGAATGATGTGAATAGAAAGAAAATAGTGTATTAAAAACATCAACTTTCAAGTGGAGCAAGTGAATGGGATCTTTAACATTAAACAGTTACCATATAAACAAAATTGTTACATTCATTGACCTATATTTATATCCTTTATTTGCCACTTATAGACTTTCAATAAGGTCAATAAATGTTTAACCATATGGTAATAGTATTGTGTCAATTAATTGATACAATTATATATATGTACATTAGTGTCAATTTGTATTACATTGGTCATGTCTTTGCATACTCCAGGTATTCTTACAGACTTGTGAATACCAATAATTGACTATCAATAGTTACTCCTGATGACATAAAGGACTCCCTAATAATTCACTCCCCAGTAAACATATACATAGAAAATGGATTCAAGGGATTCAGATTTTATCATTCCTTTTACTATCCATTTATTATTCTATGTAATAATAAATCATACTCCACTTACAGTATCATTCATTGTGCACCATAATATATATCAATTCAATAATCTCTCAAGAAATATTATTCGTAGAAATATAGTTCTCCAAATAAATATGTAGTTCTTGTTAACTGAGGCAGTCTCCTATTGCATAAACACCAGTTCCCCCATCACTGGTTTCGCCAAAGAGAGTATCCATATAGCGGTCAATATCTCTACCGCTTATATATTTATGGTGCAAAAAAGGCTGGACATGTATGTATCAATTCCAAGAAAACCCTATAACAGACCCAAACGCTAAAATATCAATCCTTTATAAATTCCTATAGTGTATTGCTGGGGAGCGCTAGCGGCACTGCCGCTTACTGGCCGTACTTACGGCTTATGACGTCATACATGACGTAGATTTGGGTAATCATTTACCAGTAGCATACGCATTTAGTGTACGCCCCCACGTTTATAACTATTTGCTTTGTTTGCAAAATACATAGTCATTATTAGGCATCAATAAAAGTTCAAAAACCTCCCTAATACAGGAGAAACAATTCCCCATCTCACCTAAGTGAGAAAAACAATTCCTTAAACTTTGACATAAAACCATAATATTTCCACTTGCAATGAAGAAAGAAAGAAACCACAAGCGATTTGCTACTGCTGGCAATAGTCCTCATCCACTATTTACACCTGCCTCTGACCACCGTACTAACAGTAATAATGCACATTTCTTACCGTAATAACAGTAATAGTGCACGGCTCACATTGTTCTAGAGAACAATGCCGGGAATTGAATCTGACCCTTTGAAAATATGCATTTATATAAAGGAGAAACTGGCATATTACTTGCTTTGTATTTTACATAAGTTTAAAATTCTCCACAGCCTGCATTTGCTAAAATAAAGTTGCAGATCTGGACCCTTCTGACCTTATTTTGCTGCACCCCAAATTTTAATTTTACTATTTTTTTGTCACTAACTGTAACACTTACATTACTTAAACATTCTTTCTTCGGGATATTTTTAGACATCCCTTATCTGTAGTTAATTCATGCAGGAATAACCCCTGCAAAAACAACTTTCTTACAAGTATATTCTTACATTTGATGGGACAATACTAGGCCCTGTTCAGTAGCTCCATCAGAAAATTCATAATCAATTTTGAGTTTAGAGATAACATTTCCTCTAACATTTTATTAAAAAAGTTTTTTTAAAAAAGACCATCATTATATATTTGTAATGAATTATCAGTCACATTATTTCTATTCAAAAGCGCTACAAAATAAATGTGTATCACAAAATATTTTTACTATATTTTTAGCATGACCAACTGATAAACTTTACAATTTTGTATAACAGAAACACATGCATTTAATTAGCAGTAAAACTATTTTGCATCCGAACGCTCATTGTTAGTCTGCCAGGACCAAGCATGAAAAAAAAGGTTTTGATTAAAAATAAGTGACATTTTTAAAATTGTTCTGAAAAATATTCACCCCATTCCGCATGTGGCCACAAAATGTATCATGTTTTGTTCACAGTATTTGACCATATATGTTGCCAGTCCTACCCCAGCAACAACACACTGCAGAATTAATTAATCATTGTCATCACAAATAATATGGCTTGGACAAGCATATCTGTGTATGTATCCAAGTATGCATCTATTCGCCACTGCATAAATAATTCCTTGCTGTACTCGGCCTACATTAGAATGCCTTTACCTCCCCTCTCCCTCTTCTCCAGGTGCAAGTGGGTGGAATCACGCAAATCTGCATAGACGTGCATATATGTGTCTTTTCTAAGCATGGGCAGATCAATTTCATGCAAGATTTGCCATGCAAACTGGTGTAGTACTCACTTTTATCAGTCCCTATATGTGTATGTTTACTTCACAATAAATGTCTGTGATTTCATTATTGTATCTATAATGCTAATTAAGTACAAAGAGCTATCATCACGTAAACCATAAAACCATAAACTATATTCATTTTTATTCTATATACCTTCATATGACAATATGCTCTCTTACAATATGCTCTCTTATTTAGAATGTAAGCTCTCTAGTGAACAGGGTCCTTCTTATCCTTTGTTTTCATGTATGCATTTATTTTGTCTACCTTGTTTATCCCTGTTTTATAAATGTACAGTTTTTCCTACTGTACGGCGCTGCGGAGCACTGTGGCACCTTACAAATCTATGATAATAATAATAATAATAATAATTACATGTTGCAAGGAAAGTACATAGAGTGCTTTAATATTTGTATTTCTTATGCTGCATTGATCTCACTGATTTGCTATACAGTGCATATTAAATTATGTATATTGTATGTAGGCATTTTCAGTGCCTACAGTATGAGTTCATCAGCACTCAAGTATTAAGATATTTATTACAAATATAAGCCGAGCCATATGTGTATTTCTCTCCTAATATCACACAGAGAAAACATACAATCACTCTTTCTTATCTGCACCACATTAGTGTAATGATTACATCAGGAAGGGGTCAGCACTTTAAGAATTTATTTATGTTGTTTATCCTTTTGATCTCTGTTCCTAACTAAGCCTGATCTCTCATCTAAGGACCAAAAGCCAGGACAATAGAGCTGTAGATCACTTCATGTGTGCTGTGGCACCTCTCTCCTTCTTTAAAGAGACTCCATTAGGAACGATCGATTGGCTCAGACGTTAGGAGCATCAGAGAATCAGTTTCACTTTCTAGACAGAGCTGCTAAATCTCCTAAGAAATAGCCATTAGCTGTAACTATCATCCCATAAGCACCCCACCAGCACATCAAAGACACATAAGGCTAAGTTCAGCAGCTGTGATTCATTTTGAAAGCATTTTCACAACAGTGGATCTCATTACATCCATCAATATTCGCTGCATATTGTAATGAAAGCATGTGATATTTGTTAAATATTCTTTTGTTGACTGTTGATGTTCTATATGTAAAATTTATCTATCTGTCTGTCTAAATCAAATTACAAGCTAAAATTGTAAGTATAAAGTCATCATTTGCAAAGTGCAAAATGGTACAGTGCAAATTCCCATTTGGAAGTGTCACACAGCTTAATTTTCACACTGCATGTAGATTTCTGTCAAAACGTAAAGTTTTATGTAGCAAGATGGCAGCCTTTGCAGAGGAGAAGATGTTTGCACCAGCTGATGGCAGGTGTTAGATGCAGGGAGAGACTTGCTTGGAGAGTACAAAGCACTGGTCTGCCTAGTTTTGTAGGAGTGAGGAGTGGAAAAAGAGATTTTTCGAGGTAGACCATTCTAGGACACAAACAAAAAGTGAAAATATTTTAAGCTGCACTTTGAGAGGTCATGTAGAGTTTGATGTAAAGTGCGGTATACCATGTATAATACACTTTTTACTTCTACGCATACACACAATGTACTAGTAACTGTTGCTGCTCTATGAAGACAAAGTTGCCCCTTAGTGGTGGAATGGAGACAGAAGGGGGTGTGTAAACATAGCCAAGATACATTATGGGTGCATTGGATAAATGCTACCTATGTTTACTGTTACTCAGACACAAGCGCCTGTCAGGAGACAGGAAACCTGCGGGTGCTTGACCACTGGTGTAAGTTACAAACTGATAATGATGACGAGATGCATCCAGCTCAGTATACCTGTGTAAAATGTGCATTTTCTTTCGGATTTTTTCTGTTTGTCCAATTTTACATATGGCCCACATTATAAGTGAGGTTCTAAATGTTCTGTAGACATGACTGTGTCTTCTTTTGTGCTTTGAATCATCATTATCATCATCATGATCATTTATTTATGTATTTATTTAAATAGCACTCACCAATTCCACAGCGTTGTACAGAGGATATTGGAGCTTACAGTCTATATTCCAGTCTATACACACACACACACACACACGGATACACACGTACACGCACACACACACACACACACACACACACACACACACACACACACCCTATAACATTATATCTACTTTGCACACCAGGAGGACTTTATGCCTCTGTGAACAGCAGATTTGAGGACATACACAGAATTTGTCTGGATAATGGCCAGATTGTGGTGGGACTATGTAACTAGAGATGCTATTTTTTGTGAACGGTAAAGCACAAAACCTCAAAAACAAAATGGTGGCTTTACCAGTGTGATCATTAAATGAGAAAGCAAGGTGTTAACTTGGTGATCATGGAGGCACGCCACAATTTTTGATAGATCTGAAAAGATCATTTATGAACCAGGAACATTAGGATAATATGAGGATAAGTCAGCATAATATTTGCAATGGTGCACTCCCCAATTCCACGTTTTTGGGGTGCAGACAATTTACATGACCATTTCCGAGATTATGGCCAACGATAGCAATGTGCATAGTGGCAAAAGCAAAAATATTATCTTAAATTTGTGCCTACTATTACTTTTAGGTGAACCTTATTATTGAATTATTGCAATTGTCCCAAATACTGCTTGTTGGAGCGTCATTTATGTCTTAAATAAGTCAGAAGAGAAAGAGGAAATTAAGACTCCAGTGATTTTATGTGTCACATTTGTACATTTGTATTTGTGTACTTATGAATATGCTTTCCTGTATTACTTGCTCCTGGATTATGCAGAAGGCAACACACAGAAATTATTGGCAGAAGCTTGATCTCCAGCACCAACTCAGAGCTAGTGTACAAATCAAGTTGTTTTTAGGGATTAAACTAGGAAGCCTATTTTTCACCCTTTTTTGGAGGACCTATACATGTAGATTTTCAATAGGAAAACATGTTTTTAACTATCTATCTACCTAAGCTATTTCTCCCAAAAACAATTACACGTCATTCTAATGTTTTTTCTCATTTTTAGTTTTTAAGTGGCCTCTTCATCTATCCTCTACCGTCTTCTCTCTGTCTCTCTTTTTTCTATATCTACAATGTCCCTCTCTCTTATCATTCCCTCTTTTTCTGTTCTCTCTGTTATATCTCTCCTCTCTATCATCTCTCGTCTCTCTCCCTCTATTTTGTTTTTCTCTTTAAGACATCATTGAAAGTAAATGTTTAACAGTCATATGAAAGCAGAAGAAACCTTCTAATAACCTGGTTAACCTCTAGACTTCACTATTCACTGCTTTCTTTTGTTTAATTTCCGCACAGATAAATGAATAAGATCTCTCTTGAGCCACCATGTGTAATGCTATAGTTCTTGACACGGCTATTTGTCACATTACAGCAGTGCATATCCCCCTCCTAAGACATAACCACAGAGCAAGTCATTGCTGGTAAATAATATTACATCCATCAATGTTTATTTTTTAAATTATTCAGGAGCCTAAGAAATGTCACCCCAATGTGAAATGCTGAGTGAAGATGATGTTTGCTGTGCTAATGCAGCAGACAAGCTTTGTGTGAAATGACTGTATCAGACACCACCATGTGGCAGAAGAAGATCAGTTAAAGAAAATACAAATATAGTCAAGGAAAATGTTATTTCATTATATTGTGCTTCAAAAATGCTGTAAATAAAGATTCAGTGTATTTATGATCATCAGAAACAGCTATATATGTTCAATTAACAAAATATTTTCTATTTGGACTATAGTTTGTTAGTAAATATATAAAGAGGCAGATGGAATATCAGAAATAATTTGTTCTTGTGCTTCACTTGGGATGCATCAAAATTTACATAGATGCATTGTACTTTTTTTTTTTACTCTTTTTGAAAATCAGGCAAACTTTGTTTCATGTTTTCTCTAATAAGCTTTTAAATAAAAACACATATGACTATATACATGTATTTTAAAATAACAGTTGCCACTCCATACTATACCATGTTTAGAATGTATTTGTTTATCAACCAACTTTGACTGTATCATACTCTCACAAATGACAAAGAAAGTTATAAGCCTTAAAAATATAATAATGGTAAAGAAAACAACTGTGATCACAGAAAATCATGGACAACTGTGCAAATGCCACACACTTGTTATAGCACATTTGCACACTCTTTTTATTGCTGGTACAAATATAGTCCATTGAATCAAGAAGGCATCCACTGTGCTAAATTTTGCTAAGCAGAGCAAGATGACATAGTCGAATAAACTTCAAGAGGTGGAGCCTGAGCCTTTGAATAGCAAAGACCACATACCCTTTTTGAAAGTTCAAATCAACTTGATTTTTGCCTGTCTTATGTGGTAGCTGTGATTGGGCCATTACTTCATTGCTCCATTTTGACATCTAGACATATTTTACAAGGGAAATTGTTTTTATGGGCACAGAGACCAATGTAGTTAAATCTTTAAACTTCCCGAAAATCCGGGGCAAATGCAGGATTTCAAGAGGGGGTTTCAGGAAAAAAACGTCTTCTGAAACATGCACATTACTATTACCAACATCAATAACATTAATGTGTTGTGCTTAGGGCCTGCATTAATGTACTTCAAAAAGTGGGATAGGTACATGCACACAGCAACCAAATATGTATATTTAAGTAAAATATGTGCCGCACCTACCTATTTTGTTGGTTTCTACATGAGACCCATTTACACTATTATTTTGGGAATTTTACTGATATCCTCTGCTTATTGCCTTGCATACTTTGGCATAATAACCTGGACCTCTTTACTTTTTTTTGCTTTTACCTTATTGTGTTTGTTTGTACGCAACCAGGGAGTATGATAACTCAAGGCATAGCTAATACTGGCCATTTCTGTCTTCTGTTATATTTAGTTCCATGTTTAAGGCCATTACTCGGTGTAAGCCCTACTTAACTGAAGAATAAGGAAGCAGTGTCATTTTATGTAGGAACGTTTGATGTTAAGAGAGGAAAATCTGCCATGGTAGGTAGGGGCGTCTTGTGTTAAGAGAGGATAGTCTGTCATTGTCTGGATTGCTAGTTAGTCCTGCATCCAAGTTGCTAAGGCTAGATGACTCCTCCATTAGCCATGATTCCTCTGAAAAATTATTGAGCATTAGTCCCGCTGCTCAGGGCACTCTTAACAACATATTGGGCCCCCGGGCACAGCCATGCACCGGGGCCCCTATATATACATATATATAAAAAAAAAAAAGTGACTATATATATATATATACCCTGCAGCCCAGTGGGGGCCCGTCGGAGGCAGCACAAAAAAAAAACCTGAAAAAAAGAAGAAGAAAATACTTACTTTGCGGTCAGCTGGCGATCCGGCTCCCTCCATGGTCTCCACCTACGTGCGGCGCTTGCAGTGCATGTCGGGCATGACGTCATCATGCCCGCCCGACATCCATTGCGGAGCGCGACGGAGGATGAGACCATGGAGGGAGCCGGATCGCCAGCTGACCGCAAGGTAAGTATTTTCTTCTTCTTTTTTTCAGGGTTTTTTTTTGTGCTACCTCCGACGGGCCACCCTGGGCTGCAGGGCCCCCGGGCACCTGCCCATTGTGCCCAATGGGAAAGATGGCCCTGCCGCTGCTGCGTACCCAAGTACGTCACATTTTTCAAAAGTAGGCTAGTCTGTGTATCAGTGGCTTCATTAAGAGATACAACTGACAATCTGTTACAAAAAGTAAGGGATATCATTGCAACATGGCTAATCCAGCTTGGACTCTCCTGAGGATATGTGATTTCTGATAACGCCACCAATATTGCTAGAGCATTACAGTGGGGGGAATTCCATCACATTTCCTGTTTTGCTCACACAATCAACTTGGTGTTACAGAACTTTTTAAAAAATGACAATGACATGCAGGAGATGCTGTCTGTGTCCCGAAAAATTTAGGGCCATTTTTGGGATTCTGCAACAGCATGTAGGAGAATGCAGCAGCTGCAAGAAGACTAGAATTTGAGGGGGAATGTACTTCAGTCCAGCAAAGTAGTCACCTGTGAAGAGAATGCAGACACGGTTAGCTTGAGTCAAGTGATTGCCTTAATTATACTTTTTGAGAAGCAGCTAGAGAAATTGAAGGATGAAATTAAACTAAGCAAACCCGCTAACTATATTGTAATTGTAGATCTAGTACTTAACTCGCTTCGCCAGGATCCAAAAGCTATCAACATCTTCTTCAGTTTCTCTGGCAACTGCTTCACGGAAAAAACTTAGCTTTCCCAAGACACCCAGTGGTAATGCAGATGAATAAATACTGAAAGAGTGTGAATCGCACTGGGTGGGTCCTGAGGTCTTAGTGACACATTTCATATACCAATAATTAACTGTATTTATAAATATTTGTACATTGTCAAACAAAAAACGGTGCACTCGCACAGAAATATCAATGAATAAAGAAAAGGAAAAAGAGAATGGAACCTGTGCTGCAAGGCACTCTTGGGATTCAATCTCACTAGCAAAATATTTAAAAACCAACCAAAGTGAAAAAGAAAAAAATATAAATAAAAAAAAAGGTGTGTGGTTAAAATAGCAGATAACTGCTAATCTGCGCCACTGTCCATAATGTCCGTTGTATAATATATATAATCGCACATGGAGACTATACCAAAGTGGGATACATATGAGGACTGGATTGAGGTAATGAAGCAATATATATCGATATAGATAATATTTGGAATAAAATCCCTCAATACCGTATGATGTTAAACCAGTCTCAATGAGTCTATAGTCTCCTAGATTAACTGTCTTTTATTCATTGTGCAAGGTGCTTTTGTGATATCTTGTATGTAAAGTACCGCCCTAAGGTAATCGCTATATACGGATAAATGATTTATCAGCTATTAGGGAGTCTTATCACCATCATATTATATAGTATATACCGAGATAGGGGTGCTATAGCAGTCATTGTACTTTACCTCCTAAGATATGGAGTACTCCGCTAGATAGACAGGTCTATTAGCCCTGCAGTGTGAGAGCATGAGCTAAATTAGGAACCAGCGTATATAGCGATTACCTTACCTTACCTTATTATAATGCAGTAAAATTTGCCTGCAAATTCAGAAGACAAGCCTGTTAGCCCTCCTATTTGTATTTCAGCAATGACTCTTAGCAATGGAGCACTCCTCTTTGTCTGTTAACTATATAACGCAGTAGAATCTGCCTGCAAATTCAGAAGACAAATCTGCTAGCCCTCCTATTTGTATTTCAGCAATGACTCTTAGGAATGGAGAAATGGAGCTCTTGTCTTTGGGTATATATAACACCGTAAACTTTTTGGTGCAAATTCAAAAGAAAATCCTGCAATGACTACTATTTGTATTTCAGCAATGACAATTAGCAATGGAGCTATTGTCTTTGGGTGTATATAACACCGTACAATTTTTGGTCCAAATTCAGAAGAAAAACCTGCAAGAACTAGGATTTGTATTTCAGAAATGACAATTAGCAACGCAGATCTCCTTTTTGTGTTACTTATATAACACTGTGGAATTTTACTGCAGAATGACACAGACCCTAACAGCACTAGTTTTTTTATTTTTATGCAATGAGAATTACCAACACAGCTCTCCTTTTTGTGTTACCTATATAACAAAGTAGAATTGGACTGCAGAATTACATCAACCCTGTAAGCACTATTATTTGAATTTTCTGCAATGAGATTTAACACATGAGCTCTCCTGTTTGTTACCTTTATAACACAGTAGAATTGGACTGCAGAATTACACCAACCCTGACAGCAGCAATAGTATTTGTATTTTTCTGCAATGAGATTTAATACTGGAGCTATGGAGCTCTCTTGAATGTCACTGATAACTTTCTTTAACACTGCTACCACCCTCCTCTTTCAATTCTATAACTTTGCCTGCCCAACTGCTCTATGCTCTATGCTACCCCTTCTGTATCCCTCTCTCAAATAGCGCTAGATCGCCATGGAGGGCGGTATTTATAGATTCCAAAACTCCCGAGATCCAAGATCCGACAATGTCACAATGACGTTTTGCCTCGTTTTGTAGAAAAAAAGTACGAAAGTACAGAGCTGACTCGGATCAGTACTAGGATACCCTAAGTTCGGGTGTGTTCGGTTTCCGAGGACCCGAGCCTGAGCATCTCTAGTGCTACGTAGATGGTCTTTAGGGTAACAGTGCTATGGCACACTATCTAACCATAATTTGTTTAAGAAGATAAATATTTTTAATTATTTTACTTCCTTTCAAAGCTATTGAACTGTCTTGGGATCAAATAAAGCAGTTCAGGATATGGTGGAGATGTGTTGACATTCCTTTAATCATTCTGCTTGTAAGAGGTATTGTATTCACCTCTATCATGGCAATGTCAATGACTCTACTTAGACCCTTAAGAATTATAACTTGTGCTAATAATATAGCCTGGCTGTTTTGCAAGTTCACCATGTTAATAATTTTTATTCTGCTATTCTCAGATGTGTCATTTTTTGAAAGTCTGAATTCTGTCTTTCTGCATTTCTTTATTAACTGTCTTAGTGAGTGTTAAACAAGCTCATATTTACATAATATTAATAATTAAAGAAATGAACAAATTTATAAGTCAATATATCTCTAATTTTAATGAAAAGATGCCTGATACCTGGCTTTATTATGAACTTGCACTTCCAAGGGCACCTCATCTGTCACTGATATGCAAAAGGCTCCCTAATGCAAGGGGGAAAAACGTTTGGCACTGCATGTTCTAATTTATATTTCTTGCAGTAAGTTGTTAAGCTGCTGTAGCATTGTAAACTACCATTTGTGTATGTACAAAAGAATAAAGAATGCTTGTGTCATAATTATATAGATATATACACAGTGTACTGAAAAGTATTCAACCTCAAACACGATTCACCTTTTATTGCTTTAGATTTTTAATTTAAAGTAAATTGAAGTAGAATTTTGTTGCCACTAATCCACAAGTTACTGAGCATCATGTCATATCAAATATACATTGTGAAAACATTATATTACTAATAATGAAAAACAGAAATTGATAAATGTCAAGAGTTATCTTAACCCTTGTAATTGCAATTAAAAAATTCCCAATTAACTAAAAAGTCACGCAAATTGTTCATTAACTCCACCTGTGCGAGAAATTAATGGATCCGGTGTTGTTAATTAATTTGTAAATATAAAAATCTCCTCTTTTTATTGCAGTCCTACAGCATGATAGAGTCTGTCTAAAACAAAAAGATTAAAGGTAAAGATGAATGAGCATTCAAAAGAAGTCAGAGACATGTTTATAGAGAGTTACAAATCTGGGGAAGGGTTTCAAAGGCATTGAACAACACTCTGAGCTTAGTTAAGTCCATTGAACAGAAGTGGAAGAAGTTTGAAACTAAAGCCACATTGCCTAGATCAGCTCACCACCTTCTTGTCTAAATGTAGTTGCAGGTCAAAAAAGGCACTTAAAGAAGTTGAATGAAAGTCAACTGTGATATTGAACATGCTACTGAAGTCAGTTGCTGTGATTAAAATAATGTACATGGGTCAACAATATCCAAGGCACTCCAACATGGGCCTCTATGTAAGAATCCACAAGCCATGACTGAAGAAAACATATCCGCGCCTGCACAAAATTTGCTAAATTTTATCAAGAAGATACTACAACAATGTGGCAGTATGTCTCAGGGTCTGAACTTTTCGGCCTGAATGCTATGAGGTATGTATGGTGTTAATCAAGCTCTGCACACTAGCCCAATGACAGGGTAGGGCGGGCAGGATATATATATACCTGCCACTTCTTATTGCATATTCATTTCAACAGGTAATGCCTCTTGTCATGCCCCCCTCCCCCTCCCGTGTAGCCTGCATGTCCTAGTTGGTACTTGGAAATCATGTACAATTTGCTGCAACCAAAGTGCAGTTTATTCCGTAGATGGCAATACAGACAGGCAGATATATAATCACCAGACAGATGCGATTCTTTGTAGGTACAGCATACACAAGTGATGGAGGCGCAGTTCCTAGTCACCAATCCGCAAACAAACTCAATACAGTCAAACACAGGTTATATCCCCTTCAATATTTCCATGGTGGCGTAGCTAATGGTGGGCGGACTAGTGGCGGTAGATGGGTCAGTAATAAGGCATTACCCTGACTGTCCTCCATTATGGTGGTTGGTGACTGTTGGCTCCCTGTGGAGAAAGTACTTAGGAGTCTAATCCAGGGATACTAGTATAATAATGGCTTAGTTGAATAAACAGGAAAGATTTCATAGCATTGTCCATGCGTACACCAATCCTTGATTTACATTCCACTTGGCATAATTTAAAAGTACCTTTTCTGGCTTATGTAACTATGTTCCTATTAGCATAAATATTCACAGCATACAGTAACATATGTTAAACAAATGCACAAGAACAATTAACGCAAATAAACTGTAAAACAGTGAAAGTTCAAATTATGCAGATAGAGTGAGTGTTGCTCTGCTTTATTCGCATGAATCCAAAAAAATCATACTATGTAGTTGCACACACCCCTTTACAACATGCAGTCACTCTATATATATTACTTCTAGGAGGAGGCCTGTCCATGGTCAACAAAGGCACTTAAAGAAGTGAAATGAAAGGCAGCTGTGATATTGAACATGCTACTGAAGTCAGTTGTTGTGACTCAAATAATGTACATGGGTCAAGAATATCCAAAACAAGAGTCCACACGCCATGACTGAAAAAAACAAATCCGTTCACAAAGTTTGCAAAATTCTATCAATGGTCCATGGTGAAATGTACTGTAAGAAGAACAAGGGGTCATCAAACAACATCATTTTGCCTCCTCCAGTAGGACCACCTGTTGTGGGAGGGAAGATAGGACATCTACAGGAGCCACCAGCCAAATTCACACTCTGGACTCCCAAAATTGAGTATACCAAGAAGTGCAAAGAACTTAATGTCAGCTTTGTATAAACTGAGATCCCAATAGTAATGATTGTTTTAACATACAACTGTAAATGAATTTATCTGTTTTATATATATAACATTATGATTCAAGCATTGCATTTTATTTAATGAACCAGGTAATGCTCTTATATATTCTGTTAAGTGCAAGGTCACATACATTGCCTATTTCAGTTTGCAATAGGAACCCTCCCTTTGAACCCTGGGGTATAAAGGTTTTTTCCTATCTTGGTAGTTCTCATGGGAAGATAAATAGTGCACATCACAGTCAAACCCTGGACAAAACCCTGCTACCCTCAAACTGGCACACTGGGTAGGATGTTACTATTGCAGCAGGACAATGATCCAAAATAAATTGCAATAGCCCAGTCAGAGTCCAGAGGCGCACGCAGGGGGGGTTTCTGAGTCTCCAGAAACCCCCCCTGCGCTAAGTGCCCACCATATCGGCACTGTCCTATACAGCAGCCGCAGCGCTGTCAAAGAAGCGTCCGCGGCGGTACTGTATTGTATACAGCACCGCCGCGGATGCTTCTTTGACAGCGCCGCGGCTGCTGTATAGGACAGCGCTGCCATGCGCAGCAGCTCTCTCTCCCCCCTGACAATCCTGCGTGCACCCCTGGAGTCATGCTCTTAATTTCATTGAAAATCTGTGGTAAGAGCTCAAACTTGCTGTTCATTACCTTACCTCCGACATAAGCAGGTTTGCTAGATCAAATGGGCAAATTTTACCCTGACTCAATGTACAAAATTAAAGGAGACTTATCCAAAAAGTGTACTGCCTGTAATATCTGCCAGAAATGGTTTAACTAAGTATTGACAAATTGTAAGGATGAATTGTTACTAAGTAATAGTACAGCAGATTTTGTCATTTGTATTACCGTATATACTCGAGTATAAGTCGACCCGAATATAAGCCGAGGCACCTAATTTTACTACATAAAACTGGGAAAACTTATTGACTCGAGTATAAGCCTAGGGTGGAAAAGAGCGCTAATTTAAAAACCTAAATAAAAATGATAGTTTCAATGTATGAAATCATTTGTAGCTAGATGACAAGGAACATTCATAAATGATTATAAAATCATTGGGTACAACCTAATCGGAGGGAAAGAGCTGGCATGTAGTTTAAGGCAGCATTATAGCACAGTAAGAGAAATGTCAATACTTCAAACCTGTTTTGAGCTGTTAACATCTCTCTCTGTGGATGAGGTCCGCTGTACACGACCCTGGCGAGGCCATGTTGTGACAGAGCTCCGTCTGTGAGTCAAGTGCTTCTCTTTGCTGCGGTAGAACTCAAAGAGTTGGTGGCAGACTGGTTCCAGCAGCTCACTCTGAGGTTCCTGAATCACTTCATACAGGGCAGAGACCAAAGAACTCTTCTCCTTCAAACTTACAGCATAACTTGTAATGGATGCCTCAGGCAGGGTCTTAAACTCAGATGACCATTCCTCCACAGCTCCTCTCTCTGTAGTCAACATCTTCCCACATCTAGTAGTCTATACTGGTCGTCTTGTGATTGAGAACTGTGACCCCCTCCACTCACATATCACCATTAAGTACAACAAGGACTCACAATGCGGAGTGAAGTGTGGAGGTGTTCCCTAACTGGACGGGCCGGTTCGGATCCGCACAACAAAGTTTCCGAGCATTTGAAAGGAAGTGGATCCCTCCCTACTGGTGCTCTCGCCGAAAAGGTCCCAGAAGAAACCACAAAAGGCTGGAGGAAGAGCAGCCGATCCGATTCCAGAATGGTCACCCAGGGATGCAGCATGACATTGCTGGCAGAGACTCAGCCTCCCGCACCCTCGCTCTTGTCTCTTCTCCTCGGGAGATTTTTCACTTACCCGGCAGATGCGTTCCAACAACAGGAAGTTCGGCATTTGGAACGCAAACTTGCGTTCCAAATGCCGAACTTCCTGTTGTTGGAACGCCTATGTAGAAGTTGACAGCCGAGGGACCGAACACCAGGTAAGTTGACCCGTGTATAAGCCGAGTGCCCTTTTTCAGCATACAAAAGTATGCTGAAAAACTCGGCTTATACACGAGTATATACGGTACTTTATGGTTTCATATTATATTTTTTGGGGAGAGGGAGCTCTCTGAAGATGAATACCTAAACATTCCCTTTAAAAAAAAAAATTCCAGGCTTTGAGATTCTTAACTGTAAAAAAAGGAATGGGAACAGAATACTTTGTCAAGGCACTATATACACAAATATGCATATGGTTGGAATCTGTCATCCATAATGATTGGAACTTTTAAAGATAATAATTTTCTATAATGTGGAGTACCATGTCTAAAATATACAAATTTTTAAAAATAACACTGTTTTTCCACACCCCATGGACATTACCCTCCTCAATTAATATCATAGATATGCTCCTCAACATAACAAAAGACAGAAAGTTTCTGTAATAATATCTGTACATATAACATTATTACCCCAAAAAATCAGTTATTTCTAGAAATGAATATAAACTGGTTTGTATGTTCATTTTCTTTTACCTTACATGTATTCTTAGTAAAGTATAACATAAAACATAACATGAAATCAAAGTTTTTTGTAGTGATTAAAACTGTATGTGTATTGCAATGAATAGAACTGTTAGTGTATTGCAGTGAATTGAACTGTATGTTTTTTATTTCTATTCACTCAAATATCCCAAGATATTAGAAGTTAAACAATCATATGTCTCTAGCAATGAATCCCTAGTCATGGTTCACTATTTACTACAATCAATTCTAGCTCATCAGTATATGAACAAAGCCTTACATTTGGTACTGCATTGATGTACTTATTTAATAGTGTAACATGGGACTATGTGCACAACTGTTCTTTATCCCACAGCAATCAATTAGATAATTGATTCGCTAAACTGCATTACAAACTAAATTAAATCTGATTAGCTGCTATAGGTTAGTGCCAATTTTGTACCCTAATGCACTATTAGTAAATAAGCTCTAATGTTCAATGTATATATATTGCTTGGTATTGTTTTTTGTACATAAACTATTTAATGTTACATATTATCATTTATTTCATTTTAAGCTTGTCTCTGAATAATATTGAACCTTTGATGTTTTTATTTTAGGATACTTGTCACAAACTATGCAGGATTCACAACCAGACCTGGCTCAGTTGATAGCATAATTCATTAGCAATTTAATTAATATTTGCACAGATGATCTGCTATAATGTTTTCACTTCAGTGCCAAAGAAGTGGTAACATAGCCAACCCAAAACATGTCAAGCCATTGATGTAATAACAGTAAACATGGAAACACACACACAGTGGAAACAAGTTCTACCATATTTAGAGACTTCCTCAATTTTTAACTATCTTCTTTCTATGATGCTCTACTTTTAAGCATTTTTAATACTTTAATAGTTTATGTTTTTTATTTTCTTCTGCAATAGTTATAATTTTTATGATTTTTTTTACTTTAATATAATGTAGAAAGTAATCTAGGGCCTTATAAATAGGCATATAATATGGATTATTACTAGAGATGGGCGGGTCCGGTTCTCCGAGAACCGAACCCACCCGAACTTTGGGTATCCGAGTACCGAGCTGAGCAGCTCGGTACTCTCCTGCCCATTCCGAATCCTAATCGAGGCCGAACGTCATTGTGACGTCGTCGGATCTCGGGGCTCGGTTCTCGCGATACTTCAACTTTATAAATACACGCCTCCACAGCAATCCATCGCCATTTGACAGAGGGAGAGAGCAGGGTGTAGTCATAGGCTAATTAGAGCAGGGACAGAGAATACAATATTGTTCTTGCAATTGCTCTAACCAAAATCGCTAGTGCAGAGAGGAGGATAGAGGTTTATTATTTTTTCTTCATATTTGGCACTCCCCAGCGCTTTTGGGGTGTCCCCCATAATTGTGCATAAATATTTCTGGCTGTCAAAAGTCATATCTGTCAGCAGTATCTACTAAATAATTTTTAGCACTCCTCAGTGCTTTTGGGGTGTCCTCCCTAATTGTGCATTAATATTTCTGGCTGTCAAAAGTCATATCTGTCAGCAGTATCTACTAAATAATTTTTAGCACTCCTCAGTGCTTTTGGGGTGTCCTCCCTAATTGTGCATTAATATTTCTGGCTGTCAAAAGTCATATCTGTCAGCAGTATCTACTAAATAATTTTTAGCACTCCTCAGTGCTTTTGGGGTGTCCTCCCTAATTGTGCATTAATATTTCTGGCTGTCAAAAGTATATCTGTCAGCAGTATCTACTAAATAATTTTTAGCACTCCTCAGTGCTTTTGGGGTGTCCTCCCTAATTGTGCATTAATATTTCTGGCTGTCAAAAGTCATATCTGTCAGCAGTATCTACTAAATAATTTTTAGCACTCCTCAGTGCTTTTGGGGTGTCCTCCCTAATTGTGCATTAATATTTCTGGCTGTCAAAAGTCATAACTGTCAGCAGTATCTACTAAATAATTTTTAGCACTCCCCAGTGGTTTGCGCTCAGAATGGATTCAAAGCAGTCCACATATGATCTGAATGAGCAACCAGGTTCTGTCACCAGTCCTGATGTTAGTGTTCCCAGTACGTCATCTGGCCAAGGCGATGTCAAACAACAGAGTGTTTTCAAATTAGTGCAAAAAACAAAAACCCAAAAAAAAATTACTGTATTGAAGCGAAAAAGAAGTGTAACTGAGCAAAAGTTAAGTGACGATAAAAAAAAAAATTGCAAGCATGCCATTCTACACATGCAGTGGCAAAGAGAGAATGAGGCCTTCACCTTTGGCTATTAGTGGCAGATCCCAAAAAGTTACCCAGCCTACAATTGGTGCACAACTACTGTTACGCGTCAAAGCCGAGCTGCAAGATAACAGTGAGGCATTACAGGAGAATATTTGCTCTGATTCACAAATGACAACAATCCCTGTGGAGAGTCCATCCAACAGTTGGATGTCTAATCGTGAGCATTCTGCTGATGTGTGCCTTAATAGCCCGAGTGTAGCCGGTGATACCCAAATTGAGGATGCCACTTTGGAATTAGAAGAGGATGAGGGGGAGATTTGTGTAGGCGACGAGGGCGCTAATGAGGATGTTGATGAGGATGAGGTTGTTTGTGTAAGTCCTGCACCAGTGGCAGCAGTTCTGGCACGTGACAAGAAAAAGGCCATTGTCATGCCTGGGCATAAAACAAAAAAATCCACTTCTTATGTGTGGAATTATTTCTACCCAAATCCAGACAACAATTGTATAGCCATTTGTAGTGTATGTGAAGCCACAGTCAGTCGAGGGAGGGACCTTAACCATCTTGGAACCTCGTCTATGTTACGCCATTTAACGAGAGTTCATGGCAAAGTGTTGGGAAAAGCTGAAAGTTCTTCCCAAAAGAATACAAGCACTCCCTCATCAGCTAAGACCCTCCGCTCACTGACATACCGACGGCTACAAAATACACCCACCACACCATCCTCATCAATATCCTCAGTAGTGCTCGGAGTTAGCCCGGCATCCCACTTAAGGCTGGATGACTCCGGCACTATTATTGATTCCTCTGAAGAAAGCGTTAGTCCTGCTGCTGCTGTTGCTGCTGCTGGGGGTGAATCGTCATCCCAGAGGCAGGTTAATAAAATGAGCAGTCCTACATTTCAGCAATTAACTGTGAAACAATCATTTGCTATGGGAAGCAAATATGACAGCAGTCACCCAGTCGCCAAGCGAATCACAGACGCCATGGCTGCAATGTTAGTGTTAGATCTGCGTCCAATCTCCACAATAAACGCAGCTGGTTTTTCACAGTTAATTGAGGTTTTGTGTCCGCGTTACAGAATTCCATCGCGACACCATTTCTCCCGTAAAGCTATTCCACAACTATACCAAAAAGTGTGTAAAAATGTAGAGATTGCGCTGAAAAATGCCATTCTGCCCACTGTTCACTTAACCACGGATATGTGGACAAGTGGAAGTGGCCAAACCAAAGACTATATGACTGTGACAGCCCACTGGGTTGGTCATTCACCTTCACCAGCAGGAACAGCAGCAGCATGTACACCACTACGTAACATTTGTCACAGGCAGGCCACTCTTTGTATCACCGGCTTTACTAACAGGCATACGGCTGACAATTTGTTATGCAAACTGAGAGATGTGATTGATGCATGGCTTATACCACTCGGACTCTCCCCAGGGTATGTCATTTCAGATAACGCCAACAATATAGTGCGAGCATTACAGCTGGGTGATTTCCAACATATTCCCTGTTTTGCTCACACCATCAACTTGGTGGTGCAGAGCTTCCTACGAAATAACCGTGAGGTGCAGGAGATGCTTTCGGTGGCCCGTAAAATTTCAGGCCATTTCAGGCATTCAGCCACAGCATGTAGGAGATTACAGCAGCTCCAAGAGCAGTTTAACTTGCCCTGCCACCAACTTAAGCACGAGGTGGTAACTCGGTGGAATTCCACCCTGTACATGCTTCAGAGGATGGAGGAACAGCGCAAAGCCATCCAAGCATATTGCACAAGTCATGACATTGGGAAAGGAGGGGGGATGTATTTCACTCTTGCACAGTGGGGAATCCTTTCAGTGCTGTGCAAGGTGCTGAAACCATTTGAAGTTGTGACATGTGAGGTCAGTGCAGACTCTGCTAGTTTGAGCCAAGTCATTCCTTTAATTAGACTATTGGAAAAGCAGCTTGAGAAAATGAAGGAGGAGCTGAAAGCAAGCAATTCAGCAAAGTATGTTGGCCTTGTCGATCAAGTACTTAATTCGCTTCACAATGATCCTCGAGTTATTAAGATCTTGAACTCGGATCAGTACGTTTTGGCCCCTGTGCTTGATCCAAGGTTTAAAACCTACATTGAGTCTTTACTTGTAAATGAGCGAGATGTGAACTTTTGCAAGGAGCTATTGCTCAGCAAGTTGGCCGCTGAACTGGGCCTCGGCTTGACGACGTGTCCTCCTTCACTTTCTCAAGCTGTTGCTCGTAAAAAATTAAATTTCCAAAAAAGAAGCAGGGAAGACACAGGGGGCAGACCAGAACAATTTAACATCTGGGCTGGTTTGAAGGATTTTTCAAAAAAATTTGTCACTTTGCCCATAACTCCATCCAATATGAGTATAAACATGCAAAGGATGGTGGAGGATTACTTTCAAGAGGTAGTTGATATGGAAATGTCAGACAGTCCCTTTCCTTACTGGGAAGAAAAGCAGGCCATTTGGAAACCCATGTACAAACTTGCTTTGCAATACCTAAGCTGCCCACCCTCCAGTGTGTACTCTGAACGAGTGTTCAGCACAGCAGGGAACTTAGTCAGTGATCGCCGTAGAAGGTTACTTCCCAAAAATGTGGAGAAAATGATGTTTATAAAAATGAACTACATCTTCCAAGAGGAAGGCCTTCACCATCCAAGACATCCAAGCACTGACTGTTCTCTAATGGCGGATTCAAGCGGCGATGAATTGATAGTCTGTGATGATGACGTACACACTGATGAGGGTGAGGATTAAGCTGAAGATGATGCCGATAACATCTTTTTAAAACTTTCTATGTAAGTGTAGGGTGCAATCCACCCCCAAAGAGGAAAGGGACTTGTGGCATTTCCATATCACATACCATCTTGAAAGGCTGCTGTTAGGGCAATTTATCCTTAAGGGTAGGGTGTCATAGACAGAGTGACCCTAAACTGGCTTTGTCCATTTTTCATAATATTGTACAGTCTATAATGGCTGAATTTTTGGGTATTTTATACAAGTGGAGGGGGGCCTAGAGAGACAGAAACCAAACTGGCTTTTTCCATGTCAATTAATATTGTACAGTCTATAATGGCTGAATTTTTTGGTATTTTATACAAGTGGAGGGGGGCCTAGAGAGACAGAGTGACCCCAAACTGTCTTTCTCCATGTCAATTAATTTTGTACAGTCTATAATGGCTGAATTGTTTAGTATTTTATACAAGTGGAGGGGGGCCTAGAGAGACAGAAACCAAACTGGCTTTCTCCATGTCAATTAATATTGTACAGTCTATAATGGCTGAATTTTTTGGTATTTTATACAAGTGGAGGGGGGCCTTGAGAGACAGAAACCAAACTGGCTTTTTCCATTTCTTTACATATTTAACTATAAGTGTAGGGTGTAATATACATTCAAAGACGATGGCTGCATTGCCAATATGCATAGATGGAGAGGAAGACAATCTGTTTTGTGTGTAGAATAGGCCTACCAACGAAGAATTAAACTGTTTTTTTGGATGATTTATTACCTCAACAATTAGATTACTTGTCTCTAAAACAGTTGGAGCACTAAATTGGGTTAATTTAGGCCCAAAAACATGGATTTTCCAAAAAAATAGCAAACAAAACCAAACAAAACCAAAACCAAAACCAAAACACGCAATGGCGGTTTTGCAAAACCAAAACCAAAACCAAAACACGACGGTAATCCAGATCCAAAACCGAATCCAAAACCAAAACACGGGGGTCAGTGACCATCTCTAATTATTACAAACAAATCTACTATTTTTCTATCATTATATGTTAATTGAGTTTGATGACACGAATATGTAATGTATAAAGTAATTTGAAAATCAAACAGCTTTTTCACTGAATGTAGATATATATGTCTTATGGGTCCTATTGACATTACCATCTACTCTCAAGATACATTCATAACTCTGGGGGAAGCACGGTGGCTTAGTGGTTAGCACTTTGTCCTCACAATACTGGGGTCATGAGTTTGATTCCCGACCATGGCCTTATCTGTGTGGAGTTTGTATGTTCTTCCCGTGTTTGCTTGGGTTCCTCCAGGTGCACCTGTTTCCTTCCACACTCCAAAAACATACTGGTAGGTTAATTGGCTGCTATCAAATTGACCCTAGTCTTTGTTAGGGAATTTAGACTGTAAGCTCAGGGACTGATGTGAGTTCTCTGTACAGCATTGCAGAATTAGTGGCACTATATAAATAAATAAATGATGATGATAATGATAACTAACTATATATTTGTTGCACTTAATGTTTTCCTAACACTATACATATATACACCGTTCAGCTACAACATTAAAACTACTGACAAGTGAAGTTAATATCATTGGTTATCTTGCTACAATGGAACCTGTCACAGGTGTGATATATTAGGCAACAAGTGAATAGTTAGTTCTTGAAGTTCTTGTGTTGGAAGCAGGAAAAATGGGCAAGCGTAAGAATCTGAGTAACTTTGACAGAGGCCAAATTATGGGATGTTCACGGTATGCAAGGGTTAGTACCTACCAAAATTGGGCAAAGGAAGGACAACCATTGAACCAGTGACAGGGTCATGGGCACCCAAGGCTCATTAATGTGCATGGTGAGTGAAGGCTAGCCCATCTTTTCCAATCCCACATAAAAGCTACTACGGTACAAATTGCTGAATGGTGGCTATGATAGAAAGGTGTCAGAACACACAGTGCATCGCAGCTTGCTGTGTAGCTGTGGACCAGTCAGAGTACCCATGGTGACCCCTGTCCACCGCAGAAAGCACCTACAATGAGCATGTGAGTGTCGGAACTGGACCATGGAACAATGAAAGAAGGTGACCTGGTCTGTTGAATCACATTATCTTTTACATCATGTTGATGCTGGGTACGTGTGTGTCATTTACCTGGGGAAGAGATGGCACCAGGATGCACTATGGGAAGAAGGCAAGCTGGCAGAGGCACTGTGATGCTCTGGGCAACATTCTGCTGGGAATCCTTGGATACTTGCCCTTATGTGGATGTTACTTTGATATTCACCACCTACCTAAACATTGCTGTAGTCGAAGTACACACCTTCATGACAACGGTATTCCCTGATGGCAGTGGCCTTGGTCAGGAGGGTAATGCACACTGCCACACTGCAAAAAATGTTCAGGAACTGTTTGAGGAACATAATAAAGAGTTGAAGGTGTTGATTTGGCCTCCAAATTCCCCTGTTCTCATTGAGCATCTGTGGGATGTGCTGGAAAAAAAAAAGTCTGAGCCATGGAGGCTCCACCTCGCAACTGTGCCAGATACCACAGGACACCTTCAGAGATCTTGTAGTGTCCTTGCCTCAACATGCCAGAGCTGTTTTGGCAGCACGAGGGAGACCTACACAATATTAAGCAGTTGGTTTCCATGTTGTGGCTGATCAGTGTAAATATGTATTCACAAGTTTATTATTTATTTATTATGGTTTATATAGTGCCACACTATTATGCAACACTGTGCAGCGAATAATTATTAATATCAGTCATACAAATGGGCAGATTACTTTGATAACTAACCTAATTATTTCTTCTACTAGATCCATGTTGGTAGGATCTAGTAAAGAGATGGTTTTGTGAGAGTGTTTAAAGATTTGAATAATGGGGACTTATTATGCAGAACTGCACAAAACTCTGTTAGCATTGACTTGTCCCAGTTGAAATACACAGTCAATGTACAGTTAGATGGAGGGTCAAGCCAATAAATGTACCACAAATATACATTACTAATAATATTATACACATCCTAGCCAGAATGTAAATGTTTACTCTCACCTATAATACTCATATTGGTACTGTCAGAGTGTTAACACTAAGCCACACTTGCTTCCCTTTTCTCAGCTCTGCCCATATCTACCATTTGTTTTCATGTGTGCGTTTATTGTATTCTATCTAGTATGTGCATGCTTTATGTATGTTTTCCCCAGTTTGCATCCCACAGAGCTCCATGGCACCTTACAAATTAATAAAAACGATAATAATGATAACTTTGAAGTTACAAAGCAATATTGATAATATAAAAGGGCATTAATAAGGTGTTTTCATTTACTAATAGTATATTCCATGTTGCATCATGGTAGGTTTTTCCTCTCTGTGCTTTTATAGTTGTTAGATATTGTATCCCTTATTGTGAAGCTATTTGATGCATTCTGTATCATTGTGTTCTCAGCTTATTTTTTTTAATGGTCTTTGTGGTTATTTAATTGTAGAATGTTTCTATGATTGTTTATACAGAGATTGCCTGTAAAAGTTTGCATAAGTACTAAACAATATTAATGAAGGTGATCGATCCAGGTAATTTATCCAAATGTCATGACTTTAGTGAAGATGTTTTTTCCTCATGGGGCTACATTGGAAACTATCACACAGGGGGATTTCCTTTTCTCTTGATCAAAACAATTAGAATATTTAAAAGGTTGTATTTCATGGAACTTTGTCTTACTGTAATTTACTTAATATGTTACTGTGTAACTTTATAATTACCTAGCTCTGTAATAGAAGTCCTATTCTCTCAAAATGTCATGTGGACCAAACCCTCCATCAAAGATGCACCATCAAAGATGTGCTATGACTTTGGATACAGACCCACCAAACCCTAACATCCAGGGTCAGTAAGCATTTAAAGAACACTACAGGGGCTAATTTCAGAAAACAAAAACTTGCAGTAAGGCTGGTACTAGGATTACACATATGTTAAGTATCCTAACTTCTGTTATGGGGCCTTATGTAGAGTCGGCAATAATCTATGCCAAAAGTATAGGCATAAATTTCACTTAAGCTACATAATTTACTTAGTATGTAGAGTCAGATGTATCTTAAGATATGTGTGCCTCTACATAGAACACAAGATGGGTAGATTTCTTTAAGATACTCTTAAATCGCATCATGGGCCTGATTCATTAAGGTCAACAAAGCGAACGTAATGTGTTATTTTTTTTTTTTTAAAAAAAAGCATGTAACATACAGCCGTATTCAACTACAAGTGAATCTGAAGAAACGTCTCTTGTTGAATACAGGTGTAGGTACGCTCTGCGTATACGGCACATGCTGAATTGAAACAGACACAACACACTGCAGGATACGAACAATACATATGTGTAATGTAATATTCCAGCAGAATGCACAGAAAAATAAAACAGTTATTGTCACCTGTTAATAAAATAACCATTAAGAAAATATAATTTCTCACACCAAATACATTTATAGAAATGTTCTCAATGCATAATGTATATAATGTAACACCCCGTTTGGTGTTGTTATTGACACTTCCCAGTGACTTAATGTGTGGTCTGGCACTAGAACCTAGATGAGACACACCAGGAATTTTGCTTAGCAACATAAGGCTGGTGTGAGGCGATCAAAACCTGTGTGGAGAGAGAGTATCAGCCAGGGACCTAAGATGGAGGGGAGGAGATCCTGGGATACCCCTTGTAATCTGGGGAGCTGGTCCTTTGCATCCTGCCACAAGGTCCAAAGTACAACATCACAGACAGAATACTAATGAAATAGGACAGATATTAGGGCTAAATTACCTCAGAATGTAGCAGGATGATAGAAAGGTGAGGCATTATATAGAGGAGGAGTGAAAGATTATACTCCTGCAGAGGAAGGTGAAGAGATAATGTACCTGCAGAGGAGGGGTGAAAGACAATGCCTCCACAGAGGAGGGGTGAGACATAATACCCGCACAGAGGAGAAGTGAGAGATAATACCTCCGGAGAGGAGGGGTGAGAGACAATACCTCCACAGAGGAAGGGTGAGAGACAATACCCCTGCAGAGGAGGGGTGAGAGATAATACCTCAGGAGAGGAGGGGTGAGCGATAATACCTCCACAGTGGAAGGGTGAGAGACAATACCCCTGCAGAGGAGGGGTGAGAGATAATATACTACTTGCAGAGGAAGGGTGAGAAACAATACCTCCACAGAGGAAGGGTGAGACATAATATCCGCACAGACGAAGGATGAAAGACAATACCCCTGCAGAGAAGTGGTGAGAGATAATATCCCTGCAGAGGAGGGGTGAGAGATAATACCCCACAAAGGAGGAGCGAGAGATAATACCCTTGTAGAGGAGGGGTGAGAGATGTTACCCTCGCACAGGAAGGTTGAAAGATAATACCCACTCAAAGGAGGTTTTAGTGAGAACTGATTTGAGAGAAAAATATGAGCTAAAAAGCCACAATTTTAAATGCACTCAACACCTATCAAGTCTGCATGCTACTTGGGTACAGAGCAACCTCTCCTCTCTCTTGCGCAGTTATTAACATACATAAAATCCCAGTGCACAACAACCATGATTGATTGAAACTACAGATGTAAAAATATAAATCTTAATTTATTATAACAATAGAATTAAAATAGTTAAAATTGTACCCTAAAAGGTACATAAATAGGTCTGGAGTACAGTGTCATATACGATAGTTAGATCAGTCAGCTGTCTCGCTGGTGTAGGAAATGAATCTAGAAAATAAAACACAAGGTATTGTGATTTGTAGATATCGAAAGAGGCAACTGTTAGTAGATATGGACATGTACTACCATCTATATACCTAATACTAGGGCTGATGAATATAGCCCTCCTCCCGAGTTTCCTATTAGTATCGGCAGATGGTAGCTGTCTCCATACCTAATGAGCAAGGGATAATATAACAACGGTTGCAGATATAAGATATGGAGTTTTGTATATTGAATTAAAGTTCAAATACCTCCGATATTTGTACTGATGGTCCCGATGATCAAGCAATAGTGCCAGGTTGCAGCTGACTTAAAGGCACTGCTGCAAGGATGCGCATTAAATCCTATGGTGTGGTTTAAGCCTGACCTCCGTCAGGTAGGCCGAGCAAACAGTCTCGTTGTAAATGCTTCTATCCCACCAGTCATGTGAACGCAACTTGAATATTTCACATGACACAATACAAAAAACCTCCAATCACTGTGGCCACATTGGCAATATCAAAAACTGATACGTGTAATCCTAAATAATGGATGAGATGTACTCCAACGGGTTTTATCCTATCATATGGACTTTCTCAAGGAGATAAAATATAATGAGTTTCTGGGATCTTTATAGTGAGGTGTTCAGCCGCGTGGCTCTACCCACTTTTGTTAACTCTTTAAGTCCATGTCAGCACACAATGTCCCAGAAATGTCTATTCGATTGAATTACATGCTTGCATGTATCGAAGTTGATCACTTTGTATTTAACTCTGCAACATCAAACCTTCCAAAGATAACTGTATCTTCCATTCCAATATAATATAATATTTTGTAGAATCATTTCCTAAACCAGCGAGACAGCTCACTGATCTTCAATAATGGAGGACTATCGTATATATGACAATTTTAAACAGGACTGTCCCATTAACATTCTATCCATGTAGCCATAAGAACTGTGCAGGAGGAGACAGGAGATATGAACTGTACATATTTCCTTATTCACTGCAGCCATTTAGGAATGTGCTGGAGTGAAGATGGAGTGTAAAAAAGAGTTTATTTTGCAATTCAGATATTGTCTGGTGCCAAGTTACTCAGACATCTAATTGCACTGGACCACCAAGTTACTTCACCTGCATGTGTAGGGACCCTCTGGTCATCTAAATACATGCCCAGGAGCTAGTTAGGGTTGAGAAGGAGGTGCACTGTCTAACCTATGCACCTCAACATTGCACTCAGTGACAGGGTTCCCCAAAAAAATAAATTTGTACAATTGCAATTTGCAATGTAATTGCAAACACATGTTGTGGCATGCATACACATCCGTCATCACTATCAATTGGCACTTACACCTGCTCTGTAGCAGGTGCAAATGATAAGAATGAAAAGCAGATACCTTAGGAATGCCCAAAGCTGCTGCGACCTTGGCACGCCCTTACCGTAGATTGCCTACATGCATATGCCCCTTCCACTCCTTGTTCCGCCCTTCAAATAGTAGGCAGTTGGAAGTGTCATTTACGTCTGAACATGAAATGCGTTGTTTGGCGTATATTTTGGTTTTGCGCATGTGCAGAGGGAAAATATGCAAAATACGACACGTAAATTAGAGTTGCTCACTGACCCCTGTGTTTTAGTTTTGGATTTGGATTACCGCCGTGTTTTGGTTTTGGTTTTGCCAAACCGCCCTTGCGTGTTTTGGTTTTGGTTTTGTTTGGTTTTGTTTTGCTATTTTTGAAAAAAATACAATTGTTTTGATCTAAAATAACCTAATTTAGTGCTCCACCAGTTTCTTGGATAAGTGAGGCAATTCTAAAGCTAATAAATTATGAAAGAAACAGTTTAATCCCTGGTAGGTCGTCCTTAATTCTAACACTTGCCTGCAAATTATACAGACAAACCTGGTTGTCTTCCTCCTCCATCTTTGATTATTGGCAATGTAGCCATCGTCTTTGGGTGTATATTACACCCTCCACTTGTAGTTAAATAGAAAAAAGCAGCCTGCATAGACTGAACAATATAACAAATAAATGGACCAAGGTAGTTTGGTGGCTGTCTATGACCCCCGCCCCCCCTCCACTTGTAGTTAAATAGAAAAAAGCAGCCTGCATAGACTGAACAATATAACAAATAAATGGACCAAGGTAGTTTGGTGGCTGTCTATGACCCCTGCCACTCCTCCACTTGTAGTTAAATAGAAAAAAGCAGCCTGCATAGACTGAACAATATAACAAATAAATGGACCAAGGTAGTTTGGTGGCTGTCTATGACCCCTGCCCCCCCTCCACTTGTAGTTAAATAGAAAAAAAGCAGCCTGCATAGACTAAACAATATAACAAATAAATGGACCAAGGTAGTTTGGTGGCTGTCTATGACCCCCGCCCCCCCTCCACTTGTAGTTAAAGAGAAAAAAGCAGCCTGAATAGGCTGTAGAATTAGAATATTAAAATAAATGGACAAAGGCAGTTTGGTATCTGTCTGCATCAGACTCCCTCTCCACTAGGAGTAAAATAGAAAACTATTCAGCCGTTATAGAGTCTAGAATATAAATAGAAATTGAGAAAGACAATTTGGTATCTGTCTACATCATCCTCATCAACATCATCATTAGCGCCCTCGTCGCCTACACAAATCTCCCCCTCATCCTCTTCTAATTCCAAACTGGCATCCTTAATTTGTGTATCACCGGCTACACTCGGGCTGTTCAGGCACACATCAGCAGAACTGCTGAAAGGGTGCTTCTTTATGGGTACCCTAACAGAATGCTCATGATTACACATACCACTGGTGGATGGACTCTCCACAGGGATTGGTGTCATTTCTGATTCAGAGCATACATTATCCTCTAATGCCTTGCTGTTTTCTTGCAGCTCGGCTTTCACGCATAACAGTAGTTGTGCACCACTTTTAGACTCCAAATTACTTGGTCTTGCTTGGTCATCTCGAGTGACCGTAGAAGAAGAAGGCTCAGTAACATTTTTTGATCTGCCACTAATAGAGAAAGGTGAAGACCTCATTCTTTATTTGCCACTGCGCGTGTAGAATGGCATGTTGGCAATTTTTTTTTTTATCGGCAGTTAACTTTTCCTCAGTTACACTTCTTTTTCGCTTCAACACGGTACATTTTTTTTGGTGTGTGTTTTTTTTCCTGATTTAAAAAGACTATGTACTTTTACATAGGCTTTACCAGATGACGTACTGAGAACACTACCATCAGGACTGGTGCCAGCACCTGCTTGCTGATTCTACTCATATGTGAATCCATTTTAATGAGCCCAAAGCATGTGTAGTACAAAAAATTGTAGAAATATTGCTGACAAATATGAACTTTTTTTGACAGCCAGAAGAATTAGTGTTTCACACTGGGGAATATGGGACACCCCAATGCACTTGTTGTGCAAAATATTGTATTAGATAGATACTGCTGATAAATATGACTTTTTTTGACAGCCAGAAAAATTAGTGTAAAACACTGGGGAATATGGGACACCCCAAAGCACTTGTAGTGCAAAAAATTGTATTAGATAGATACTGCTGACAAATTTGATTTTTTTTTTGACAGCCAGAAAAAATAGTGTAAAACACTGGGAAATATGGGACACCCCAAAGCACTTGTAGTGCAAAAAATTGAAAAATAAGTCTCCTCTATCCTCCTCTCTTCCTGCTCTAATAAAAGTCACACACACGCACACATATACATATATATATATATATATATATATATATATATTAGAGATGCTCAGGATCTCGAACACACCTAGTGGTTCCGAGTACCGAACCAAGTCGGCTTGGTACTTTCGTGATTTTTCAGAATCGAAAACGAGGTAAAACGTCATTGTTACGTCATCGGATATCGGATCTCGCGAGTTCTGGAATCTATAAATACCGCCCTCCACGGCGATCTAGTGTCATTTGAGAGACAGACACAGAAGGGGTAGAAGAGAGTGTAGAGCAGTTGGGCAGACAAAGTTATAGAATTGAAAGAGGAGGGTGGTAGCAGTGTTCAATAATTAATCAGTGACATTCAGGAGAGCTCCATTGCTAATTCTCATTGCAGAAAAATACAATCTTACAGGGTTGATGTAATTCTGCAGTCCAATTCTACTGTGTTTTATAGGTAACACACAGAAAGGAGAGCTCCAAGGTTAAATCTCATTACAGAAAAATACAAATAAAAGTGCTTACAGTGTTGATGTAATTCTGCAGTCCAATTCTACTGTGTTATATAGGTAACACACAAAAAGGAAAGCTGTGTTGGTAATTCTCATTGCAGAAATACAAATACTAGTCCTTGCTGGCTTTTCTTCTGAATTTGCACAAAAAAGTGTACAGTGTTATATACACCCAAAGAGAAGAGCTCCATTGCTCCATTGCTGAAATACAAATATTGGTCCTTGCAGGCTTTTCTTCTGAATTTGCACCAAAAAGTGTACGGTGTTAAAAAGAGAAGAGCTCTATTGCTTCATTGCTAATTGTCATTGATGAAATAAAAATACTAGTACTTGCAGGCTTCTCTTCTGAACTTGCACCAAAACGTGTACAGTGTTATATACACCCAAAGAGAAGAGCTCCATTGCTCCATTGCTGAAATACAAATACTAGTCCTTGCAGGCTTTTCTTCTGAATTTGCACCAAAAAGTGTACGGTGTTAAAAAGAGAAGAGCTCTATTGCTTCATTGCTAATTGTCATTGATGAAATAAAAATACTAGTACTTGCAGGCTTCTCTTTTGAACTTGCACCAAAACGTGTACAGTGTTACATACACCCAAAGAGAAGAGCTCCATTGCTCCATTGCTGAAATACAAATACTAGTCCTTGCAGGCTTTTCTTCTGAATTTGCACCAAAAAGTGTACGGTGTTATCAAAATGGATTCACAGCAGTACACAGAAGAACAGGGGCACCAGTCATGATGATAGTAATCCCTGTACATCATCTGGTAAAGCCTATGTAAATGTACATAGTGTTGTTAAGTCAGTAAAATAAAAATGTAAAAAAACACCTTGTACCTTGGTCAAGAAAAAAAAGAGCTGTAATCCAGGCAAAGTTATCTGCAGAAAAAACTAAAATTGCCAACATGCCATTCTACACACGCAGTGGCAAAAAAAGAATGAGGCCTTTGCCTTTCTCTACGAGTGAGAGTTCTGAAACTGTCACTGAGGCATCTTCTTATAAGGTCATGACCAAGCAAGACCTTGTCATTCGGACTCCAAAAGTGGTGCCCAAATACGTGCCCGGAAAAAAGGGGAAAATGTAAGTTCAGATTCAGAAATGACACCAATCCCTGAGGAGAGTCCATCCATGAGTGCTATGTGTAATCGTGAACATTCCTCAGTAGAATTCTTAAGCGGCAATCCCACTGCTGCTGCTGCTGTTGCTGCTGGGGGTGAATCTTCATCCCAGAAGTAGACTAAGAAGAATACTACTAGTAGTTTACAACAATTGACTGTTAAACAGTCGTTTGCAAGAGGAAGCAAGTATGAAAGCTGTCACCCAGTCGCAAAGCGAATCACAGACACCATGGCAACTATGCTAGTATTAGATCTGCATCCAATATCCTCTATTAATGCAGCTGGTTTAAGCTAGCTACTTGAGATCTTGTGTCCCCGTTACCAAATTCCATCACGACACCATTTCAGTAGAAAAGCTATTCCTCACCTCTACCAGAAGGTTCGTAAAAATGTTATTATTGGGCTGCAAAATGCCATTTTACCAACTGTACACTTAACGACAGATATGTGGACAAGTGGAACTGGGCAAACTAAAGATTGTATGACTGTGACAGCCCACTGGGTTGATTATTCACCTTCACCAGCAGGAACAGCAACAGCATATACCCAAGTACATCACATTTGTCAGAGGCAGGTGTTATGTTCTTGCCCTTAGATTTGCCATCATTCAAGATGGCCGTGATTGCCTCATGAAGTTTCCATCTTGAATCTCTGATATGAACTTGCCCTTACAATAGCCCTTATCCAAGATGGCCAGAACTGTCTCAGGAAGATTCCATCTTGGATCTCATTTCCTGTTTGGGCCTAGAAAAGGCACTTCCTGTTATGCAGCCTTTGCTCGAGTATTGTGTTTGTGTCTGAACCAGATGCTTCCACAGAACCTTGCTCCCTTGTGATTTGGAATACAATTACTTGGTACCTCTACAGGATATTTATTCTCTTGATACTTTGGACTTGCTTGCTGGACATTTAAGATTTATTTCTGTATCAAAATAAATCCTGTTTACTACAGTTCTACCTGGCTATTGGGTTCCGTTTGTGATACCAGAAGTGTGACAGGATACTCAAGCCCAAAATGACGGACCCCGCCGGGACAGAACCATCTGCTTTACAGCGACTTTCAGATCTGAGTTTCCACATGCATTCTGCTTCAAGACAACTACAGGAATTTCATGCAAAATTTCAAGAACTGGAGACCCAGTGTACAAATAATTTTCAACTGCAAAATCAACAGGTAACTGAATTGCAAATAAATGTTCATGAACTCAAAGATCAAATACTGCTACAAAATGAAGTTATTACAGAACTACAGGTGCGGCTTCAAGAAGTTAATGCTGTAGCATCTTCAGCTGCAGTACATCAGCCCACACTCCCAATACCTCCGGCTCGATTCTCAGGTGATCGTAAAAAATACAGAGGTTTTATTAATCAATGTAATATGCATTTTGATTTTCATCCTACTTATTTTTTGACTGATGTACAGAAAGTACGTTGTAGTCTTTTATTGTTGAAAGATGATGCCTTGGCACGGGCTTCTCCTTTGATAGAAGCAAAAAGTCCCATAATACAAGATCTTTCTAATTTATTGGATGCAATGAACCAGATATTTGATGATCCAAATCGAAGTGCTACTGCTGAGTCAGTTTTATTAAAGATGCGTCAGGGAAGAGGTTCAGTGGCTGAATACACCTCTGATTTCCGAAGATGGATCTTGGACACAGATTGGAATTCAGCAGCTAAGCTGTCTGTTTATCGAAAGGGGTTATCTGAGTTCATTAAAGATGAATTATCTAGAGCTGATGCACCCACTGAATTTGAAGCCTTTGTTAAACATTGTATTCGTATTGATGCTCGTCAAATGGAGAGGAAACAAGATAGATGGGGTTCCATGTGGACTCGTCCTAATTATCCAGAACCAGCAATATCAAATTACTCTGGAACTCCTGCAACACAACAAATTGAGGAGTCTGAGGCAATGCAAATAGATACCATTCGCAAACAGATTTCTATTGAAAGAAGAGATCAACGACGACAAGAAAATCTCTGTTTGTATTGTGGTAAATCTAGACATTATGTATCTAATTGTTCTCAATGACCTCGCAAGACAGTTGCTACATTCATGGAACCTAAAGACTCTGACCAGGAATCTATTATTTCATGCTGCTCACATCAACTGAATGCTATTATTCCTCAATTCTCTTCACTGTCTACATTTGAGAGAGAGAGAGAACAGAAGAATAATCATTTTTCAATACCAATACAACTTGAGATAAACTCTCAACTTATTCCAACCATGGCAATGCTGGATTCAGGAGCCAATGGTAATTTCATGGATATAGATTTTGCTAAACAAAACCATATAGTATTTCAAGAAAGAAAGACTCCTGTATGGAGACAGTTGATGGGTCCCCTCTGAATTCTGGTCCCATCTCACACATGAGACAGAACTTATGTCCCTGATGATAGAACCCAATCATAAGGAGGAACTCACATTTTTTCTCATCTCTTCTCCAAATTTTCGCATTATTTTGGGTCTCCCTTGGTTCACTAACAATAACCCAGCCATTAACTGGGAGTCTAAAACCCTAACGTTTCAAGATACTATCAGTGTGGTCCCTCTTGCACAAAAAGAGAATCAGATCTCAGTGTCCCCCTCCTCTGTGGAGGAACAATTGCCTGTTCAATATCAGGATTTTGCAGATATCTGTAACAAACTAAATGCTGACAAATTACCACCCCATCGACCATATGATTGTCCCATTGATCTATTACCTGGGGCTGCTATTCCTTTTGGTCGGATTTATTCATTAGCTGATCCTGAATTAAAGACACTAAAGACTTACCTGGAGGCTCCTATTTTTTTTGTAAAAATTAAAGATGGATCTTTGCGGCCATGCATTGATTATAGAGTATTAAATAAAGTTACTATAAAGAACAGACATCCACTTCCTCTCATCCCAGAATTATTGGAAAGACTGCAGACAGCAAGTATTTTCACAAAGCTCGATTTAAGAGGAGCGTACAACCTAATACGCATTCGACCAGGTGATGAATGGAAAACGGCTTTTCGAACAAAATATGAACATTATAAGTACCTCGTGATGTCGTTCGGGTTATGTAATGCACCTGCTACTTTCCAACATTTTATAAATGATGTCTTTTGAGATTTGCTTGATCTGTTCATTATTGTATATCTTGATGATATCCTTATCTTTTCTAATTCTTTACCAGAACATCAAGAACATGTTCAAATTATTTTACAATGGCTACGTATAAACCAATTATACATCAAGTTGGAGAAATGTGAATTCCATCGCACTCAAATAAAATTTTTGGGTTACATTATATCCCCTCAAGGACTGTGTATGGATCCCTGTAAAGTGCATGCTGTGGTAGATTGGCCCATACCTAAAAACGTCAAAGATGTGCAATGATTTATGGGCTTTGCTAATTTCTATTGACGCTTTATAAAGGACTTTTCTGGAATTGCTGCCCCCATTACTTAGCTCACAAAAAAGGTTTCCTCCCTTCAGTGGTCACCAGCAGCTGATAAAGCTTTTTCCATTTTGAAAATGAAGTTCACGTCAGCTCCTATACTAATTCATCCTGATCCTACACTCCCATTTGTTTTGGAAACTGATGCATCGGATTCAGTTATAGGAGCAGTAATTTCACAAAGAGTAGGAGAAAAAATGTTACTTCACCCCTGTGCTTTTTATTCAAGGCAAATGACTGCTCCTGAAAGAAACTATGATGTGTGAAATAAAGAACTTCTTGCCATTATAGCTGCTTTTTCAGAATGGAGACATCTTTTAGAAGGTGCAAAGCATCAAGTGATAGTCCTCACCGATCATCGGAATTTGGAATTCCTTCAATCAGTAAAAAGATTATCTCCCCGACAAGCTCGATGGGATCTCTTTTTAAGCCGTTTTGGTGACCTAATTTCCTATAGACCTGGATCGAAAAATGGAAAAGCTGATGCCCTCTTAAGAGCCTATGCAGAGAATCCTCAACAGGTAAAGCCTGTTCAAACTAGAGATGGGCGGGTCCGGTTCTCCGAGAACCGAACCCACCCGAACTTTGGGTATCCGAGTACCGAGCTGAGCAGCTCGGTACTCTCCCGCCCATTCCGAATCCAAATCGAGGCCGAACGTCATTGTGACGTTGTCGGATCTCGGGACTCGGTTCTCGCGATACTTCAACTTTATAAATACACGCCTCCACAGCAATCCATCGCCATTTGACAGAGAGAGAGAGCAGGGTGTAGTCATAGGCTAATTAGAGCAGGGACAGAGAATACAATATTGTTCTTGCAATTGCTCTAACCAAAATCGCTAGTGCAGAGAGGAGGATAGAGGTTTATTATTTTTTCTTCATATTTGGCACTCCCCAGCGCTTTTGGGGTGTCCCCCATAATTGTGCATTAATATTTCTGGCTGTCAAAAGTCATATCTGTCAGCAGTATCTACTAAATAATTTGTAGCACACCTCAGTGCTTTTGGGGTGTCCTCCCTAATTGTGCATTAATATTTCTGGCTGTCAAAAGTCATATCTGTCAGCAGTATCTACTAAATAATGTGTAGCACACCTCAGTGCTTTTGGGGTGTCCTCCCTAATTGTGCATTAATATTTCTGGCTGTCAAAAGTCATATCTGTCAGCAGTATCTACTAAATAATTTTTAGCACTCCTCAGTGTTTTTGGGGTGTCCTCCCTAATTGTGCATTAATATTTCTGGCTGTCAAAAGTCATATCTGTCAGCAGTATCTACTAAATAATTTTTAGCACTCCTCAGTGTTTTTGGGGTGTCCTCCCTAATTGTGCATTAATATTTCTGGCTGTCAAAAGTCATATCTGTCAGCAGTATCTACTAAATAATTTTTAGCACTCCTCAGTGTTTTTGGGGTGTCCTCCCTAATTGTGCATTAATATTTCTGGCTGTCAAAAGTCATATCTGTCAGCAGTATCTACTAAATAATTTTTAGCACTCCTCAGTGTTTTTGGGGTGTCCTCCCTAATTGTGCATTAATATTTCTGGCTGTCAAAAGTCATATCTGTCAGCAGTATCTACTAAATAATTTTTAGCACTCCTCAGTGTTTTTGGGGTGTCCTCCCTAATTGTGCATTAATATTTCTGGCTGTCAAAAGTCATAACTGTCAGCAGAATCTACTAAATAATTTTTAGCACTCCCCAGTGGTTTGCGCTCAGAATGGATTCAAAGCAGTCCACATATGATCTAAATGAGCAACCAGGTTCTGTCACCAGTCCTGATGTTAGTGTTCCCAGTACGTCATCTGGCCAAGGCGATGTCAAACAACAGAGTGTTTTCAAATTAGTGCAAAAAACAAAAACCAAAAAAAAATTTACTGTATTGAAGCGAAAAAGAAGTGTAACTGAGCAAAAGTTAAGTGATGATAAAAAAAAAATTGCAAGCATGCCATTCTACACACGCAGTGGCAAAGAGAGAATGAGGCCTTCACCTTTGGCTATTAGTGGCAGATCCCAAAAAGTTACCCAGCCTACAATTGGTGCACAACTACTGTTACGCGTCAAAGCCGAGCTGCAAGATAACAGTGAGGCATTACAGGAGAATATTTGCTCTGATTCACAAATGACAACAATCCCTGTGGAGAGTCCATCCAACAGTGGGATGTCTAATCGTGAGCATTCTGCTGATGTGTGCCTTAATAGCCCGAGTGTAGCCGGTGATACCCAAATTGAGGATGCCACTTTGGAATTAGAAGAGGATGAGGGGGAGATTTGTGTAGGCGACGAGGGCGCTAATGCGGATGTTGATGAGGATGAGGTTGTTTGTGTAAGTCCTGCACCAGTGGCAGCAGTTCTGGCACGTGACAAGAAAAAGGCCATTGTCATGCCTGGGCATAAAACAAAAAAATCCACTTCTTATGTGTGGAATTATTTCTACCCAAATCCAGACAACAATTGTATAGCCATTTGTAGTGTATGTGAAGCCACAGTCAGTCGAGGGAGGGACCTTAACCATCTTGGAACCTCGTCTATGTTACGCCATTTAACGAGAGTTCATGGCAAAGTGTTGGGAAAAGCTGAAAGTTCTTCCCAAAAGAATACAAGCACTCCCTCATCAGCTAAGACCCTCCGCTCACCGACATACCGACGGCTACAAAATACACCCACCACACCATCCTCATCAATATCCTCAGTAGCGCTCGGAGTTAGCCCGGCATCCCACTTAAGGCTGGATGACTCCGGCACTATTATTGATTCCTCTGAAGAAAGCGTTAGTCCTGCTGCTGCTGTTGCTGCTGCTGGGGGTGAATCGTCATCCCAGAGGCAGGTGAATAAAATGAGCAGTCCTACATTTCAGCAATTAACTGTGAAACAATCATTTGCAAGGGGAAGCAAATATGACAGCAGTCACCCAGTCGCCAAGCGAATCACAGACGCCATGGCTGCAATGTTAGTGTTAGATCTGCGTCCAATCTCCACAATAAACGCAGCTGGTTTTTCACAGTTAATTGAGGTTTTGTGTCCGCGTTACAGAATTCCATCGCGACACCATTTCTCCCGTAAAGCTATTCCACAACTATACCAAAAAGTGTGTAAAAATGTAGAGATTGCGCTGAAAAATGCCATTCTGCCCACTGTCCACTTAACCACAGATATGTGGACAAGTGGAAGTGGCCAAACCAAAGACTATATGACTGTGACAGCCCACTGGGTTGGTCATTCACCTTCACCAGCAGGAACAGCAGCAGCATGTACACCACTACGTAACATTTGTCACAGGCAGGCCACTCTTTGTATCACCGGCTTCACTAACAGGCATACGGCTGACAATTTGTTACGCAAACTGAGAGATGTGATTGATGCATGGCTTATACCACTCGGACTCTCCCCAGGGTATGTCATTTCAGATAACGCCAACAATATAGTGCGAGCATTACAGCTGGGTGATTTCCAACATATTCCCTGTTTTGCTCACACCATCAACTTGGTGGTGCAGAGCTTCCTACTAAATAACCGTGAGGTGCAGGAGATGCTTTCAGTGGCCCGTAAAATTTCAGGCCATTTCAGGCATTCAGCCACAGCATGTAGGAGATTACAGCAGCTCCAAGAGCAGTTTAACTTGCCCTGCCACCAACTTAAGCAAGAGGTGGTAACTAGGTGGAATTCCACCCTGTACATGCTTCAGAGGATGGAGGAACAGCGCAAAGCCATCCAAGCATATTGCACAAGTCATGACATTGGGAAAGGAGGGGGGATGTATTTCACTCTTGCACAGTGGGGAATCCTTTCAGTGCTGTGCAAGGTGCTGAAACCATTTGAAGTTGTGACATGTGAGGTCAGTGCTGACTCTGCTAGTTTGAGCCAAGTCATTCCTTTAATTAGACTATTGGAAAAGCAGCTTGAGAAAATGAAGGAGGAGCTGAAAGCAAGCAATTCAGCAAAGTATGTTGGCCTTGTCGATCAAGTACTTAATTCGCTTCACAATGATCCTCGAGTTATTAAGATCTTGAACTCGGATCAGTACGTTTTGGCCACTGTGCTTGATCCAAGGTTTAAAACCTACATTGAGTCTTTACTTGTAAATGAGCGAGATGTGAACTTTTGCAAGGAGCTATTGCTCAGCAAGTTGGCCGCTGAACTGGGCCTCGGCTTGACAACGTGTCCTCCTTCACTTTCTCAAGCTGTTGCTCGTAAAAAATTAAATTTCCAAAAAAGAAGCAGGGAAGACACAGGGGGCAGACGAGAACAATTTAACATCTGGGCTGGTTTGAAGGATTTTTCAAAAAAATGTGTCACTTTGCCCATAACTCCATCCAATATGAGTATAAACATGCAAAGGATGGTGGAGGATTACTTTCAAGAGGTAGTTGATATGGAAATGTCAGACAGTCCCTTTCCTTACTGGGAAGAAAAGCAGGCCATTTGGAAACCCATGTACAAACTTGCTTTGCAATACCTAAGCTGCCCACCCTCCAGTGTGTACTCTGAACGAGTGTTCAGCACAGCAGGGAACTTAGTCAGTGATCGCCGTAGAAGGTTACTTCCCAAAAATGTGGAGAAAATGATGTTTATAAAAATGAACTACATCTTCCACGAGGAAGGCCTTCACCATCCAAGACATCCAAGCACTGACTGTTCTCTAATGGCGGATTCAAGCGGCGATGAATTGATAGTCTGTGATGATGACATACACACTGATGAGGGTGAGGATTAAGCTGAAGATGATGCCGATAACATCTTTTTAAAACTTTCTATGTAAGTGTAGGGTGCAATCTACCCCCAAAGAGGAAAGGGACTTGTGGCATTTCCATATCACATACCATCTTGAAAGGCTGCTGTTAGGGCAATTTATCCTTAAGGGTAGGGTGTCATAGACAGAGTGACCCTAAACTGGCTTTGTCCATTTTTCATAATATTGTACAGTCTATAATGGCTGAATTTTTGGGTATTTTATACAAGTGGAGGGGGGCCTAGAGAGACAGAAACCAAACTGGCTTTTTCCATGTCAATTAATATTGTACAGTCTATAATGGCTGAATTTTTTGGTATTTTATACAAGTGGAGGGGGGCCTAGAGAGACAGAGTGACCCCAAACTGTCTTTCTCCATGTCAATTAATATTGTACAGTCTATAATGGCTGAATTTTTTAGTATTTTATACAAGTGGAGGGGGGCCTAGAGAGACAGAAACCAAACTGGCTTTCTCCATGTCAATTAATATTGTACAGTCTATAATGGCTGAATTTTTTGGTATTTTATACAAGTGGAGGGGGGCCTTGAGAGACAGAAACCAAACTGGCTTTCTCCATGTCAATTAATATTGTACAGTCTATAATGGCTGAATTTTTTGGTATTTTATACAAGTGGAGGGGGGCCTTGAGAGACAGAAACCAAACTGGCTTTCTCCATGTCAATTAATATTGTACAGTCTATAATGGCTGAATTTTTTGGTATTTTATACAAGTGGAGGGGGGCCTTGAGAGACAGAAACCAAACTGGCTTTTTCCATTTCTTTACATATTTAACTATAAGTGTAGGGTGCAATATACATTCAAAGACGATGGCTGCATTGCCAATATGCATAGATGGAGAGGAAGACAATCTGTTTTGTGTGTAGAATAGGCCTACCAACGAAGAATTAAACTGTTTTTTTGGATGATTTATTACCTCAACAATTAGATTACTTGTCTCTAAAACAGTTGGAGCACTAAATTGGGTTAATTTAGGCCCAAAAACATGGATTTTCCCAAAAAATAGCAAAACAAAACCAAACAAAACCAAAACCAAAGCCAAAACACGCAATGGCGGTTTTGCAAAACCAAAACCAAAACCAAAACACGACGGTAATCCAGATCCAAAACCGAATCCAAAACCAAAACACGGGGGTCAGTGACCATCTCTAGTTCAAACAAACTATTCCATGACTCTAAATTAGCAGGCCATAAAGGACTTCAGAAAACTCAAGAACTGTTAAGCTGTGAATTCTGGTGGCCCAACTATAAGGAAGATGTATCAAAATATGTATCCTCTTGTACAACGTGTACCAGATTTAAGACTCCTCGCGCTTCTCCTTTTGGACTACTACAACCTTTGCTAATACCTACACGTCCATAGGATTCCATTTCCATGGACTTTATTGTAGAACTTCTGAGATCTAAGAATATGACCACTATCTTTGTGGTAATTGACAGACTGACAAAGATGGCTCACTTTATACCCTGCCAGGGAACTCCTACAGCAAAAGAAACAGCTGACTTACTTATAAAAGAAGTTTTTCGTTTGCATGGCGTTCCTAATGATGTGGTGTCAGACCGAGGCGTTCAATTCACATCACAATTTTGGAAACAGTTTTGCAAATCCCTTGGCATTGTGGTGAACTTGTACACTGCATTTCATCCACAGTCAAATGGACAAACGGAGCGAACAAACCAAACAATTGAGCAATACCTCAGATGTTATATTTGTCACCTACAAGATGATTGGGTTGATATCCTCCCCATGGCTGAGTTTGCATACAATAATTCTCAACATTCATCTACAAGATTTAGCCCTTTCTATGCTAATCTAGGATATCATCCTATTTGTCCCAATCTACCTTGTGACTCTCCAATTCCTGCTGTGGAAGATAGACTGATTCTTATGCAAAGTAATCTTGAATTATTAAAAGAGACATTGAAAACTGCTCAAGAAAGATATAAACGTGATGCTGACAGATCACGAAGGGCTGCTCCAACTTTTAATATTGGTCATGAAGTATAGTTGTCAACTAGATATTTAAGAATGAAGGTACCATCTGCTAAGTTGGGAAGTAAGTTTATTGGTCCATATAAGATCATTGCACAGATTAGTTCAGTGGCTTTTCGATTGGATCTTCCTGATTCCATGAAGGTACATCCTGTTTTTCATTTATCATTACTAAAACCTTCAGTTAAGAATCCATTTCCTGGTCGTTCTTTGCCTCCTCCTGAGCCAGTTCAAGTTGATGAGCATGAGAAATTTATAGTCGAAAAGATCCTGGACTCTCGTATGTTTCGAAACCAATTACAGTATCTTCTACGTTGCCAGGGATATGGGCCAGAAGATGACTCTTGGCAATCTGAAAAGGATGTTCATGCCCCACTTTTGTTAAAAGCATTTCATCAACAGCATCCTGGGAAGCCTGGTCCTAAGTCGTCCGGAGGACGTCGTGGAGAAGGGTGCATCCTGTTATGTTCTTGCCCTTAGATTTGCCCTCATTCAAGATGGCCGTGATTGCCTCATGAAGTTTCCATCTTGGATCTCTGATATGAACTTGCCCTTACAATAGCCCTTATCCAAGATGGCCAGAACAGTCTCAGGAAGATTCCATCTTGGATCTCATTTCCTGTTTGGGCCTAGAAAAGGCACTTCCTGTTATGCAGCCTTTGCTCGAGTATTGTGTTTGTGTCTGAACCAGATGCTTCCACAGAACCTTGCTCCCTTGTGATTTGGAATACAATTACTTGGTACCTCTACAGGATATTTATTCTCTTGATACTTTGGACTTGCTTGCTGGACATTTAAGATTTATTTCTGTATCAAAATAAATCCTGTTTACTACAGTTCTACCTGGCTATTGGGTTCCGTTTGTGATACCAGAAGTGTGACAGGAGGCTACTCTGTGTATCACCGGCTTTACTAAGAGGCATACAGCTGACAATCTGTTACAAAAACTAAGGGATGTCATTGCAACATGGCTTATCCCGCTTGGACTCTCCTCAGGATATGTCATTTCTGATAACGCCACCAATATTGTGAGAGCTTTACAACTTGGTGAATTCTATCACATTCCCTGCTTTGCTTACACAATAAACTTGGTGGTACAGAGCTTTTTAAAAAATGTCAGGGACGTGCAGGAGATGCTGTCTGTGGCCCGTAAAATATCTGGACATTTCTGGCATTTGGCAACAGCGTGTGTGAGATTGCAGCAGCTGCAAGAGCAACTTAATTTGCCCTGCCACCAACTGAAGCAAGAGGTGGTGATAAGGTGGAGGAACAGCGAAAAGCCATCCATGCTTACTCCACAAGCCATGACATTGGGAAAGGAGGGGGGTGTATTTTAGTCAAGCGCAGTGGAGACTACATTCAGTGTTTTGCAAGGTGCTGAAACCATTTACATAGTAACATAGTAACATAGTTGATGAGGTTGAAAAAAGACACCAGTCCATCAAGTTCAACCTATTTTGGATCTCCTGCAATCCTGCACTTATATTTGAAATTAATCCAGAGTAAGCAACCGCCAATCTGTTTCAATTGTGAAAATCCCCCCAGACTCAATATTGCAGTCCTATTTTTACCCTATATCCACTACTATCCTTCATTTTAAATTAACGGTCGTATCCCTGGATACACCTTTCGGCTAAAAATTTGTCTAACCCTTTCTTAAACATATCTATTGAATCTGCCATCACAACCTTCCCTGGCAATGAATTCCATATTTTGACTGCCCTTACTGTAAAGAACCGCTTCCTTTGCTGGTTGTGAAATTTCCTCTCCTCTAACCTTAGGGGATGACCACGTGTCTGGGGTATGGTCCTTGGGGTAAAAAGTTCCCATGAAAGCTCTATGTATTGACCCCTAATGTATTTGTACATAGTAATCATATCTCCTCTTAGACGCCTCTTTTCTAAAGTAAACATGCCTAAACTGGCTAACCTTTCCTCATAACTTAATGACTCCATATCCTTTATCAATTTTGTCGCCCTTCTCTGAACCCTTTCTAGTTCCAAATTATCTTTTTTATAGAGTGGTGCCCAGAACTGTACTGCATATTCAAGATGAGGTCTTACCAACGATTTATACAGTGGCAAAATTACACTGTCTTCCCTTGCATCTATGCCCCTTTTTATGCATGCCAATACTTTGTTTGCCCTTGCAGCTGCTGCTTGACATTGAGCACTATTGCTAAGTCTACTGTCTACGAGCACTCCCATATCCTTTTCCATTATAGATTCTCCTAAATTAATTCCATTTAATTTATATATTGCGTTCTTGTTTTTGATCCCTGAATGCATAACCTTACATTTATCTGTGTTAAACCTCATATTCCATTTGGCCGACCAATCCTCTAGTTTACTTAAGTCCCTCTGTAGAGAAGCTACATCTTGCTCTGATTTTTTTACCTTACAGAGTTGGATTTGAAGAAGTCACCTCAAAAGTGAGTTCAGACACTACGAACTTGAGTCAAGTGATTCCCTTAATTAGCCTTTTGGAAAAGCAGCTTTAGAAACTGAAGGAGGAGATTAAACACATCAATTACGCTAAGTATGTCGGACTTGGAGATCAAGTATTTTATTCGCTTCACCAGGATCCACGAGTTATGAAAATCTTGAAATCGGATCACTACATTTTGGTGACTGTGCTTGATCCTCGGTTTAAGAGCTATGTCTTCTCTTTGTTTCCAACTGACCCAGATCTGAATAGATGCAAGGAGCTCCTGGTAAGGAAGATGACAGGTCAAGTGTTACGTGACAGTACGGCGTCTCCTCCTTCAGTTTCTTACTCAACTGCTGTTAGGAAAAAACTTAGCTTTCCCAAGAAACCCAGGGATGATTTAGATGACTCAGCACCATTTTGACATCTGGTCTGGTCTAAAAGAATTGACCAAAAAGCGTGACACCTCTGCCGTAACTCCACCTGATCCTACTATCAACATCCAAAGGAATGTGGAGGATTATTTTCACGACAGCATAGAAATAGACACAGCAGACAGTACCTTTACATACTGTGAGGAAAAAATGGGAATTTGGAGACCCATGTACCAACTTGCTTTGCACTGCCTAAGCTGCCCACCCTCCAGTGTGTTCTCAGAAAGAGTTTTTAGCACAGCCGGGAACCTTGTCAGCGATCGGCGTAGGAGGCTACTTCCTCAATATGTAGAAAAGATGATGTTCATAAAAATGAACTTCAAGCTCCATGAGGAAGGCCTTTCCTAACAATTACGTCAAAATACTGAGACTTCTGTAATGATGGATTCCAGCGGTGTTGAATTAATAATGTGTGAGGATGATGCACACACTGATGAGGGAGAGGATGAGGCTGAGGATGATGACAACAACATCTTCTCACAGTAGAGTTCAGTAACAGCACTGTTACCTTAGGTGGCTTAAGGCCATTGTTAGCTTGTTTTGTGGGGGCTCAAACAAACCAAGAACTTCAGCCACAAGGAGTGGCACTGTTGTTGCTGAAGTGCTTGATTTGTTAAATTATGCATGTCTTTTTAAGATCCAACATAAGGGTGGGTAGGAGGGCCCAAGGACAATTCCATCTTGCACCATTTTTCCTTTCAGCTACCTGCTGTGTGCTAATGTTACCTACATGTGCTATATATTGTTGTGTGCTTAGCAAAAATCTTAGACACCCATTGATGATGCGGATGACTCAGCACAACATTTTGACATCTGGTCTTGTCTACTGTAAAAGTATTGACCAGAATTAATGACACCTCTGCTATATCTCCACCTGATCCTACTATCAACTATCAATATCCAAAGAATGGTGGAGGATTATTTAAAAAAATTTTGAACGGTATAAAGACAACAGTTTTATTAACAAAGAACAACGTTGCTTGCAGAAGTAATGTAAGCATAGATGTGTAAAAAGATGTGTATATGTATTACCTTTCGCTTTGCTGCTGTTTCATCAAGTGTTTGTAATCTGCACTTTACATGAATGGTACCTAACTAGATTATAATTTTGTGGGAATTGGGGCTGATTCGAAGCTCACTGATGAACTGGCTTTTTGCTGGGAATTACAATGGCTCTTTTTAGTGCATTGTCTGGCACCCTGGATTGGTGTGTGTGTCTGATAAAAGCACGCATCCCAGAGGGGTCAGCTGTAGAATTACCTCACTTATCCAAGAAACAGGTGGAGTGATCAAATGAACCATAACTGGTTTCATTATCCAAGGACAATTCCATCTTGCCCCACTTTTCTTTTCTGCCACTGCTATATACATATATATATATATATATATATATATATATATATATATATAAACACATACATATGCAAAGCAGTTTGTTTGTTTGTTGGCACACATCATCCACAGCTCTCAGGTTAAAGCTGACAAATCTGCCATAGTTATTTAGTACTGAAAAAGTTACCTATTAGAACACAAAGCTGTAAAGCGACAATGCGACAAAGCAACAAATCTTATTTTCTAAATAGCATTTTTGGTTTATTTACTGAATAATTTGCTAATATATAAAAACTGCTACACATTACAAAATTGACCTGCGCAATGCCGGTTGACCCTGCTAGTATGGAGTAAAATAAAATAAAAAGCATATTGTTGACACTTACCTGCTCCTTGCAGAGTCCTGAAGAGACAAACCTGTCAGCAATTAGCCAATACCGAATGGCTTAATTTGATTGTTCAGAACATGAGAAAGCCACTCTCAGTGGTTTGTTGCTGCTAAACCCCATGTGGGGTTCAAATGCAATTAACTTCATTAACAAAACCAATTGGATCACCGTTGGGTGGTGGTCGGGAGAATACCACTTTTTATTTATTTAAAAAATTATTTTTACACTGCTGATGAATATCATCACAGATATTTGCTCCAAGGATTGAGCACACAAAATGCCTGATTAAGGGTTCCAGCCATTCTAGGCTATTACAGCCATAGAGCCACCCCCACTTCACCCCAATAAGGATACTCATGAAAATGAATATTCAGGAGTATTCTCCATCATTCAAATTTAGACAGATTGTGCTGTACTGTCTTACCTGTTCTTGCTCTTCTCTCTTGCTTGTTCTTGGAGCCAGTGTTAAAAAAAATATGCAGGAATTGTATTATAACGACAAATGTTAACAAACCCTGAAGGATTAGGTTTTTTAGTACAAACACAACACTCCATTATGGCCCATAGTACAGGCATTAATAGGCAACAAAATACATGAAAATTGTTGTCAAAGAACTATAATCAAACACAAACCTCTACCATCCCCATCTGATTAATATTTAGCATTCTATAGACCATAGAGACCACATAACTGCCACACCATACAGAGATCATGCCTCCCCAAAACTTGCCTTATTATTAAAATCCCCCCTCAGCAATTTCATCACCTCCCTCAGTTGTTTTATCAGCCCCATTTCTCTGCTCCCTTCAACTATTTCATCTTCCCTATTCAGCCCCTTAAGCAGCCCCCTTCATGTCACTTAATCAGCCCTCTTCATGTCACTTATTAATAAGGATTCCCACCCGAACAGTGCGGATCCGACGGGATCGGGTATACAAAAAATCCGAAATGAGGCTATGACATCCAAGTCTCACGTTGGATTTTGCGAGATTCGGATGTCATAAATTAACCGCTTGCGGCCGCCATCTTCATTTGGGCTGTGATCAGGGAAGAGGGAGGTTGTAGGGTAGTGGTGCTCCTGCTCCTGTGTGATCAGTCCAGTGGTGCTTTATTCTTTTGTCCTGTGCTCTGTCCTGCTGAGTCCAGTGGTTCTTTGGCCAGTGCTCTGTCCTGCTGAGTCCAGTGGTGCTTTTCTCCTTTGCTCTGTCCTGCTGAGTCCAGTGGTGCTTTTGTCCTGTACTTTGTTCTGATAAGTCCATAGTAATTTTATAATTATTAACAAATCATAATAAAATAAAAAAAATAAAATAAAAAAAAAATAATAAAAAAATAATTTAAAAAATATATAAAAAAATAATTTAAAAAGTATAAAAAAAAATTCTAGAGCAATATATTCTTGCAGTCCAGAAATATTAGTACTGCAATATCTACGTTCACTGTTCTTGCAGTCCAGAAATTTTAGTACTGCTAAATTAAAATACGTCCACTGTTCTTGCAGTCCAAAAATAATAGTACTGCTATATTTACCTACGTTCACTGTTCTTGCAGTCCAGAAATATTAGTACTGCTATATTCACCTACGTTCACTGTTCTTGCAGTCCAGAAATATTAGTACTGCTATATTTACCTACGTTCACTGTTCTTGAAGTCCAGAAATATTAGTACTGCTAAATTAAAATACGTTCAATGTTCTTGCAGTCCAGAAATATTAGTACTGCTAAATTAAAAAACGTCACTGTTCTTGCAGTCCAGAAATATTAGTACTGCTATATTTACCTATGTTCACTGTTCTTGCAGTCCAGAAATATTAGTACTTCTATATTTACCTACGTTCACTGTTCTTGCACTCCAGAAATATTAGTACTGCTATATTTATCTACGTTCACTGTTCTTGCAGTCCAAAAATATTAGTACTGCTAAATTAAAATACGTTCACTGTTCTTGCAGTCCAGAAATATTAGTACTGCTATATTTACCTACGTTCACTGTTCTTGCAGTCCAAAAATATTAGTACTGCTAAATTAAAATATGTTCACTGTTCTTGCAGTCCAGAAATATTAGTACTGCTATATTTACCAACGTTCACTGTTCTTGAAGTCCAGAAATATTAGTACTGCTATATTTACCTACGTTCACTGTTCTTGCAGTCCAGAAATATTAGTACTGCTAAATTAAAATACGTTCACTGTTCTTGCAGTCCAGAAATATTAGTACTGCTATATTTACCTACGTTCACTGTTCTTGCAGTCCAGAAATATTAGTACTGCTATATTTACCTACGTTCACTGTTCTTGCAGTCCAGAAATATTAGTATTGCTAAATTAAAATACGTTCACTGTTCTTGCAGTCCAGAAATATTAGTACTGCTATATTTACCTACGTTCACTGTTCTTGCAGTCCAGAAATATTAGTACTGCTATATTTACCTACCTTTACTGTTCTTGCAGTCCAGAAATATTAGTACTGCTATATTTACCTACGTTCACTATTCTTGCAGTCCAGAAATATTAGTACTGCTATATTTACCTACGTTCGCTGTTCTTGCAGTCCAGAAATATTAGTACTGCTATATTTACCTGCGTTCACTGTTCTTGCAGTCCAGAAATATTAGTACTGCTAAATTAAAATATATTCACTGTTCTTGCAGTCCAGAAATATTAGTACTGCTATATTTACGTACGTTCACTGTTCTTGCAGTCCAGAAATATTAGTACTGCTATATTTACCTACCTTCACGGTTCTTGCAGTCCAGAAATATTAGTACTGCTATATTTACCTACGTTCACTGTTATTGCAGTCCAGAAATATTAGTACTGCTATATTTACCTACGTTCACTGTTCTTGCAGTCCAGAAATATTAGTACTGCTATATTTACCTACGTTCACTGTTTCTGCAGTCCCAAAAAATAGGTACTGCAATCTAAATTACTACGTTCACTGTTTCTGCAGTCCCAAAAAATAGGTACTGCAATCTATATTACTACATTCACTGTTTCTGCAGTCCCAAAAAATAGGTACTGCAATCTATATTACTACGTTCACTGTTTCTGCAGTCCCAAAGTGTGTGTGGTTTAGGATTAGGCTTTCTTGTGCTGCATATAATGGAGTACAAAAATTTGGAGGATAAAGTAGGGAAAGATCAAGACCCACTTCCTCCTAATGCTGAAGCTGCTGCCACTAGTCATGACATAGACGATGAAATGCCATCAACGTCGTCTGCCAAGGGCGATGCCCAATCTCCTAGTAGAGGGCATGTAAAATCCAAAAAGCCAAAGTTCACTAAAATTAGTAAAAAAGGAAGATTCAAATCATCTGAGGAGAAACGTAAACTTGCCAATATGCCATTTACGACACGGAGTGGGAAGGAACGGCTTAGGCCCTGGCCCGTGTTCATGACTAGTGGTTCAGCTTCGCCCAAGGATCTAAGCCCTCCTCCTCCCCACCCCTCTAAAAAATTTAAGAGACTTAAGCTGTCATCAACAACACAGCAAACAACTCTGCCTTCTAAAGAGATGGCATCACAAATCCCCAAGGTGAGACCAAGGGTGTTGGTGGTTGCGAAGCCTGACCTTCCCATCACTGTACGGGAAGAGGTGGCTCCTTCCACCATTTGCAGCACGCCCTCTGCATATGCTGGAAGGATCACCCACAGTCCAGTTACAGATTTGGCTAATGAAGGTGTGAATGTTGTACACCGGGAGGAGGATATTGATGTAGCTGGTGCTGAGGAGGAACTTGACGAGGAGGATGCTGATGTGGTTATCTTAAATGAGGCACCAGGGGGGGAATCAGTTGTTGTTGTCCATGGGATGAAAAAGCCCATCGTCATGCCTGGTCAGAAGACCAAAAAATCCACCTCTTCGGTCTGGAGTTATTTTATCCCAATCCGGACAACAAATGTATGGCCATATGTAGCTTATGTAAAGCTCAAATAAGCAGGGGTAAAGATCTTGGCCACCTAGGGACATCCTCCCTTATACGTCACCTGAAGAACCTTGATAATTCAGTGTTTAGTTCAGGACCTGTGGCTAGGACCGTCAGCAGTCCAGGGACACCTAAATCCCTTGGTCCTGTTGGATACACACCACCAACACCCTCCTCACTACTGCTGCTGCTGCTGTTGCTGCTGGTAGTCGGTCATCTTCCCAGAGGTGAAGTCGTAAGAACGCTACATCTTTCACCAAGCAGTTGACCGTCCAACAGTCGTTTGCCATGAGTACAAAGTACGACAGTAGTCAACCTATTGCAAAGCGGATAACTGCAGCTGTAACAGCTATGTTGGTGTTAGACGTGCATCCGGTGTCCACCATCAGTGGAGTGGGATTTAGACGGTTGATGAAGGTATTGTGTTCCCGGTACCAAATCCCGTCTAGATTCCACTTCACTAGGCAGGCGATACCCGGGATGTACAGAGAAGTACGAACAAGTGTCCTCAGTGCTCTGAAAAATGCGGTTGTACCCACTGTCCACTTAACCACGGACATGTGGACAAGTGGTTCAGGGCAAACGAAGGACTATATGACTGTGACAGCCCACTGGGTAGATGCATCGCCTTCCGCAGCAACAGCAGCAGCTGCATCAGTAGCAGCATCTCCACAACAGCTGCTCGTTCCAAGGCAGGCAACGTTGTGTATCACAGGTTTTAATAAAAGGCACAACACTGACAACCTCTTAGCGAAACTGAGGGAAATAATCTCGCAGTGGCTTACCCCACTTAGACTCTCCTGGGGATTTGTGGTGTCAGACAACGCCAGTAACATTGTGCGGGCTTTACATATGGGCAATTTCCAGCACGTCCCATGTTTTGCCCACACCGTTAATTTGGTGGTGCAACATTACCTGAAGAGTGACAGGGGTGTGCAGGAGATGCTTGCGGTGGCCTGCAAAATTGCTGGACACTTTCTGCATTCTGCCAGTGCCTACTGCAGACTCAAGCAACATCAAAAAAGGCAGAACCTGCCCTGCCATCACCTCAAACAAGAGGTTGTGACGCGCTCGAACTCCACCCTCTATATGCTGCAGAGGATGGAGGAGCAGCAAAAGGCCATTCAAGCCTACACAGCCACCTATGACATAGGAAAAGGAGTGGGGATGCGCCTGAGTCAAGTGCAGTGGAGACTGATTTCCGTGTTGTGCAAGGTTCTCCAGCCGTTTGAACTTGCCACACGAGAAGTCAGTTCCGACACTGCCAGCTTGAGTCAGGTGATTCCCCTGATCAGGCTGTTGCAGAAGCAGCTGGAGAAAGTGAGGGAGGAGCTGTTAAAGCATTGCGATTCAACAAAGCATGTAGCTCTTGTCGATGAAGCCCTTCGTACGCTTTGCCAGGATCCGAGGGTGGTCACTCTTTTAAAGTCAGAGGAATACATTCTGGCCACCGTGCTGGATCCTCGGTTTAAAGCGTATGTTGTGTCTCTGTTTCCGGTGGACACAAGTCTACAGTGGTGCAAAGACCTGCTGGTCAGAAGATTGTCCTCTGAAGAGGACCGTGACATGCCAACAGCTCCTCCTTCATTTTCTTGAACACCTGTAGCTGCAAGGAAAAAGCTCAGTTTTCCTAAAAGACCCGCTGGCGGGGATGCTGAGAACATCTGGTCCGGACTGAAGGACCTGCCAACCATTGCAGACATGTCTACTGTCGCTGCATTGGATGCTGTCACAATTGTAAAAATGGTGGAGGATTACTTTGCTAACACCATCCAAGTAGACATGTCAGACAGTCCTTATTTTTACTGGCAGGAAAATAAGGCAGTTTGGAAGCCCCTGTACAAACTGGCTATATTTTACCTGAGTTTTCCCCCTTCCAGTGTGTACTCGGAAAGAGTTTTTAGTGCAGCGGGGAACCTGGTCAGTGAGCGGCGAAGGAGGTTGCTTCCGCAAAACGTTGAAAAAATGATGTTCATAAAAATGAATTATCAATTCCTCAATCAAGAACAGCACTGGCCTCCAGAGACTACAGAGGGACCTGTGGTTGTGGAGTCCAGCGGGGACGAATTGATAATGTGTGAGGATGAGGAAGTTCACACTGAAGGGGGCGAGGAATCAGAGGATGAGGATGAGGACGACATCTTGCCTCAGTAGAGCCAGTTTAGTTTGTATAGGGAGAGATTAATAGCTTTTTTTGTGTGGGGGCCCAAACAAACCAATCATTTCAGCCACAGTTTTGTAGGCCCTGTTGCTGAAATGATGGGTTTGTTAAAGTGTGCATGTCCTATTTCAACAACATAAGGGTGGGTGGGAGGGCCCAAGGGCAATTACATCTTGCACCTCTTTTTTTTCTTTGCCAGCTCGTTTTGGGGGGGGTCCAAACAAACCAATCATTTCAGCCACAGTTTGGCAGGCCCTTTCGCTGAAATGATTGGTTTGTTAAAGTGCGCATGTCCTATTTCAACAACATCAGGGTGGGTGGAAGGGCCCAAGGACCTCCTCCAACTAGTCTCAATTCCACTGCACAGATGGCGGACACCGGATGTACGTCTAACACCAACATAGCTGTTAAGGCCGCAGTTATCCGCTTTGCCATAGGATGACTAGTGTCGTATTTGGTGCTCATGGCAAACGACTGTTGGATGGTCAATTGTTTGGTGAAAGACGTAGCGGTCTTACGACTTTCCCTCTGGGAAGATGACCGGCTACCAGCAGCAACAGCAGCAGTGACAGTAGTAGGTGTACCGCTGCAGGATTCCTCGGATGAATCCCGGATTGAAGAGGACTCAGTCTGGCTGGTGACAAGGCCTGCAGGACTAAATCTGATGGAGATCTTGGAGGAAGTTGACGAGGAGGGTGTTGGTGGTGTGTATGCAACAGGACCAAGGGATTTAGGTGTCACTGGACTGATGACGGTCCTAGCCCCAGTTCCTGAACTAATCACTGAACTATGAAGGTTATTCAGGTGACGTATAAGGGAGGATGTCCCTAGGTGGCCAAGATCCTTACCCCTGCTTATTTGAGCTTTACATAAGCCATACATTTGTTGTCCGGATTGGGATAAAAATAACTCCAGACCGAAGAGGTGAATTTTTTTGGTCTTCTGACCAGGCATGATGATGGGCTTTTTCATCCCATGGACAACAACTGATTCCCCCCCTGGTGCCTCATTTAAGATAACCACATCAGCATCCTCCTCATCAAGTTCCTCCTCAGCGACAGCTTCATCAATATCCTCCTCCCGGTGTACAACATTCACACCTTCATTAGCCAAATCTGTAACTGGACTGTGGGTGATCCTTCCAGCATATGCAGAGGGCGTGCTGCAAATGGTGGAAGGAGCCACCTCTTCCCGTACAGTGATGGGAAGGTCAGGCTTCGCAACCACCAACACCCTTGGACTCGCCTTGGGGATTTGTGATGACATCTCTCTAGAAGGCAGAGTTGTTTGCTGTGTTGTCGATGACAGCTTAAGTCTCTTAAATTTTTTAGAGGGGTGGGGAGGAGGAGGGCTTAGATCCTTGGGTAAAGCTGAACCACTAGTCATGAACACGGGCCAGGGCCTAAGCCGTTACTTGCCACTCCGTGTCGTAAATGGCATATTGGCAAGTTTACGTTTCTCCTCTGATGATTTGAATTTTCTGTTTTTACTAATTTTAGTGAACTTTGGCTTTTTGGATTTTACATGCCCTCTACTAGGAGATTGGGCATCGGCCTTGTCAGACGACGTTGATGGCATTTCATCGTCTATGTTATGAATAGTGGCAGCAGGTTTAGCATTAGAAGGAAGTGGGTCTTGATCTTTCCCCACTTTATCCTCCAAATTTTGATACTCCATTATATGCAGCACACGTTGTATTACAGTACTATTTTTTAAATACTGCTGGAACAGTGAACAATTTTTAATAGATTGCAGTATTAATGTTTCTGGACTGCAAGAACAGTGAACAATTTTTTATAGATTGCAGTATTAATGTTTCTGGACTGCAAGAATTTTTTTTATACTTTTAAAAAAAAACATTATATTTTTTTTAAATGATTTTTGTATAATTTTTATTTATTTTTGTTTTTTTTATTTTTTTTAAGATTTTTCAATACTTTTAAAATAACTATGCACTTAGCAGAACAAAGCACAGGACCACAAAGCACCACTGTACTCAGCAGCACAGAGCACAGGACAAAAGCACCACTGGACTCAGCAAGGACAGAGCACTGGACTGATGCACCACTGGACTCAGCAAGGACAGAGCACTGGACTGATGTACCACTGGACTCAGCAAGGACAGAGCACTGGACTGATGCACCACTGGACTCAGCAAGGACAGAGCACTGGACTGATGCACCACTGGACTCAACAAGGACAGAGCACTGGACTGATGCACCACTGGACTCAGCAAGGACAGAGCACTGGACTGATGCACCACTGGACTCAGCAAGGACAGAGCACTGGACTGATGCACCACTGGACTCAGCAAGGACAGAGCACTGGACACAAGGACAGAGCACCACTACCCTACACACCCTCCCTCTTCCCTGATGTCAGGCGAAATGAAAATGGCGGCCGCAAGGTGAGTATTTATGACATCTGAGTCTCGCGAGATCCGACGCGAGACTTGGATGTCATAGCCTCGGTTTGGATTAGTTTGGCACCCGGAAGTTCCCGAACAGTGCTCGGATCCCGTTGGATCCGCACTGTTCGGGTGGGCTTGGATTAGCGAAATCCGAGCCCGCTCATCCTTATTAATAATAGTGTAGGCATGAAAAAAAACCAAAAATATGGATTTTAGCACTTTTTATGCTTTTTTAAAAAAAAAACAGAACCCAAAACCCAAAATCAGAACCAAATCCTTTCGTGGGATGTTTTGGCAAAACAAATCAGAACCCAAAACCTCAAGCTAATCAGAACCCAAAACCCAAAACCCAAAACACCAAAAGTGGCCGGTGCACACCCCTACTTATTAAGCCACTTCATCCCCATAATAAGCCCCCTCCATGTCACTTAATAAGCCCCTTATTGAGCCCCCTTCATGTCACTTAATAAGCCCCTTATTGAGCCCCCTTCATGTCCCTTAATCAGCCCCCTCCATGTCACTTAATAAGCCCCTTATTGAGCTCCCTTCATGTCACTTAATCAGCCACGATCATGTAACTTACCTTCATGATGCTGATCAGGCCCTACTCCGCTCCGCTCTGGACTCTTCTTCCCCAGGCTCCAGTGTTGCAGCCTCATTGGTCACAGGCAGGCTGGCAGCAAATCCAATTGCTCTTAGCTGAATGTGAGCGCGGCTGTAGACGGTCCTCGTGAGATGTTGTTATTCTTATCTCATGAGACTAAACACTACAGGCGCACTGACAGGCAACTAAGAGAAGTCTGATTTGCTGTCTGTCTGCAATCGTGATTGTTGGGGCTGTCCCCTGAAGCCCAGCGATGGCCCCGATGATGCACGCTAGCCCAGCCACTGAAATGTAAAAAAAGAAAATTTGGGGGAGAAAAATAATGTAATTCTGTCAGCGCTGCACCCCCCCCCCCCCCTTCCCAGGATCCAGCGCCCTAGGCTGCAGTCTGATCAACCTGGTTGATCAGGCCCTGAGCACACACAACAATTATGCATTCGGCTGCCTCAACATCTAATTTCCTCGCTAGTACGCAAACACACCTTCGCTGTAGTCTGCCTATGCGTGCATTTTCTTTCCCTTCCCCATTCCACCTCTTCAGGCGTTAAGGGGCTCAAAAGTCTTAATACAGAAGCAGTCACACACATCTTTGCTGTGCATTCACAGTATGAAAATGTGTATTTTACACTAAAAAACAGGGCTTGCTTCCAATTGTAAATGAGATTTAAAGTTTGTATGTGGGCCTGAACCTGCAGTTACTCTAGCTCTGTAGTACACCTCATTCTATTCAGTATAATGTTATTTTGCAAAGTCATGCTGATATGTCACAAAATGCAAGATATTAAATATATGGAATTTGGAATACATGAGATACTAACTCTGTGTTCCATGACTGCCACTTCAAAGGTGAGCAGGTTAAATCTAATACGGAGTAAACTCTTGCTGGTAGTCTGTGACAAAATGTTTCTAACTAGGAATCACTGTTAGGCCCATATTGAGATATTATTGATTTATTGATCTAGCAACACATTTAAATGATGCTTTCATAATCTACAAACTATTTGCATTAATTTATTTCAAAAACACATAATATACATTTTTTACATTTCAATTTCACGAAAGTGAAGATAGTAAGGATAACAGTCCATTTACACCTAAGCATAACAAGCAGATGACCAAACCAAAAGCGATAATAAGTTCTGCAACACCTTCTACTTACATAGTAAGACTGCAATACAATTTTCATCATATGACACTTGTCTTGAATATATTGTATTGTAATTCTGTTTCATGACAACACTCCATATAAATACCTTAGCACTTTGCCTCAATAATGGTAAGAATTCACAGTGAATAGGCAACATTGTTATCCTTGCAGAATATCATATTAACCATTACCTTACCACAAACCTTTAAACAAGGCTTTCCCTTATTTAAATGTAAATAGCGACATTGCAGCTATGTTGTAAGCAAAACTAATAAACTCTACTACTAAAGAGCAATGCAGGTTTATTTTCAAAGTGAAAATCCACCAATTAGTCAACTAACCTATTGGTTATACTGTAAGATGATGCACTTGTATTAAAACCCATTATGCTGTTACAACACCCAACTTTACTCTTCATAATACGTACCTTACCCCCCCCCCCCTCCCGTTTAATACCTTAAGTTAAAGCTGTCAAAGTCTAAAATCCTCATGTTTCATCCTTCTACTATTGTTCCACTTGTCATCTTCATTTAGTTTAAATAGTAACACAACTAAAAAATGATGTTATCTAATTTAATTCAATGTACTCGATTCTAGTACCTACTGGAATAAAGCCAGTAGGTCACTGTCTGACAAGTTTTGCTTGAGGAAGACAGAATGAATCAGAAAGCAGCTGGTCCATCAGTAAGTTTGCACTGTTTAGCTATTAAATTAATTTGCCTTACTAATCAATTTAGTAATGCTGCAAATCAATGCCAGTTTTCCATTTGTTGAGAATTAGATTTTAAATCTGTTACTCCCATTTAAATCTCTTAACAACATTGCCTCTCTTTTCTCCTATATATTTCTCTCTGTTGTATCAATAAACTATATATTATATCACCCTAACGTATCCCCTCCAAGACATTTCCTGAGCTACTTCTTATTGTGAACTATTCTTTACTCTTCTGTTACTTTGACCTAGTGTGCACATTTGAGATGTATTGTGGGCAGGGTAGTATAATTTACCAATAAGGAGACTAATATCCCGTGCAGTCACACACCCTGTAGGCTGTGTGCATAGTCTTGGGAGGGTCAGTGCTTCGACACACCCCCTAGGCTGCAACACTTCTCTATGTTATATCCCTAACCAAACATCACACCTAGGGATCTAACTTAAACATACTGGACCTTTATAAAGTCATAACTAGTAATGTTGGGTCCCACCTGGCCTACGCTCATCGCTTCCAGTAGACTGTTTTAGGCAGCTGCATAGGGTGCCGAGACTTGGAGGGTGGAGGGTGCCACGGAGGAAGCCGTTGGACATTAAATAGAGGAAGGCTTCAGTTCCATGCTGGTAGCAGCCGTGGTTCTTAATTTAAGTAACTTCAAAAGCCACTGGCCACTGCACAGCTTTGATAGTTGCTCGGCAGTCCTAGGATATCAGTGTCTTAAAACCAGTCTGGACAGCAGTTGCTAAACATATAATAATATAATATAATAAAGATAAATATGACAGTTTGAATAGCATTAATGAAACCCTCTGCCAGAAATCTGGTTCTTATAAACAATATGTTCTTTCCATATTCCACCAGTTGCCTGATCCAGTATATAGCATAGTGTTTTCTAAGAAGTATATTTTTTATGTTCAGAAGCACACATCTGTTAACTGTGAGCATAAACAAAAAGAACCCTTCTAAAATAAGTAGATGTAATTTACTTTAAGTGCCCCAGTCCAGTATTGCTTCTGTCTCTGTGTAAAGGTCATAAGCAGAGAAGGTGAGTGCTCTTTGCTTTTACTCTTAGTGAAAAATGCATAAATCATAGATCAGACAAGCAAATATTGGCTGTAAAATTACAAATACGTGTATTGTATATGTTCACCACTTATATTTGCGTAGATTAAATTTAGTAAGGGTGAATGCAACAAAGTGTTACTCCATTCCTTTGCATCATTTAAAAGGAAGCTGAATAGAATTTTGACAATAGATAAAAGATATGCTGGCTATCTAGTTTGTCAATTTTCCTTATTAACAGGACTAGAGATGGTTTATATTGGTATGACCAGATCATCTTCATGGTTTTATGCTATACCTCAATTAGCAAGTGTAGGAAGGGCTATAGGTACTTGCAACTTTGGTTGCACTATATAGGTCAAGTTTCCAGAGAATATGATTTTTTGGGGAAAGGCAATAATATTATTAGATTCCTTAACTGAAATTGTGCATGAACATCTAGTCAATTCTAAACATCTACTCAATTCTAAAAAGGACATAATTCCATATTAATTATTTATGTAATCAGTATATAATCCATGCATATTTAATTTATTTATTTCTGTGTGCCATTTAGAACTAGAAATGATCAATACTGTGCCGTGTTTTCTAAACCATTTGATTCATGAAATATTTCTCTGCTACTAGAACCATACAAAAGTGGAGTATGACATCTATAAATCTGAAAATGATTGATTCTAAAGCCAATACCAGAGGTTATGGCATTATTTTGCTTAATGCATGCATGGGTGATTTATTGCAAGCATCTGACAATGCAACTGTCCAACGTGATCCCATCCATCCACTCTTAGTTTTAGTCAACATTAATGATTCCCTCTAATTTCATCTTGTATTGCTGAATTTGCTTCTTGTCAAAGAGTAAGTAAAGTATGCCATCAATCAGCCTGCAAATCCATTTATAGAGTAATCAGTTTTAAAGGTGAGGCACACTCAAATTTCACTTCGTGTTATTTACTTTATTTATTTTCACGAGGAAAAATATAGTAATTCATTTCCTTATGAATTCACGAATATTGAATAAAGTCTCCAAAAACAAGTATGTCAGATGGTTTTGCTGTGAAAGCAGTGGAAGTAGTCTGCTAAAAGCTGCAGTGCTTTTCAATTTGTGCAAATATGCCTATATTTCCTGAGATGTATGGGTTTGTGGAATAAAATGGAGCTATTTACAGAGGAGCTGAAGTTAGCACAGGCTGAAAGGAGGAGTTGGGAACAGGGCCGGTGCAAGGTTTCTGGGCACCCTAGGCAAAGCCCAAGCCTGGCGCCCCTGCCCCCCCCCCCCCCCAACACCCTCGTCCCATACTCAAACTCATCAAGAAGAGAACTGAATGCTTTAAGTCAGATTAAAGGGAATTTAAAATGCAATTGATTTACTAGTAGAGGAACATTCACATTTCCATAGTGCCTAAATGAACAAATATTCACTATATTGTAAAATGAGGTAAATGATAAGTGACTGAATTCCACACAATTATTGACATATAACACAAGAATACTGAACATGAGGTAGAAAAGCAATATACCCCAAACCTTATTTAATCAATAATATCATATCATTTTTAATATTTTCCTTTTTAGCGTATTTATGTTTTATCGAAATAGAATAAAGGTTATTTTTTAAGTGTGCACTTATTGTGAGTATAACATCCTTCTAGATCATTTCCACATTTCTGATGAGTATAAGTGGGCATTTATTGGTTATTGTTTATTTTATTTAAGTCACTATCTAACCTAAAAACGAATGTATACTGCCTGTCAGGGTATAGCAAAGCTGGTGGCTCAACTGCTGCTGCTGTTCTTCAAGGGCTACGTAACATAGGCACCATCAGAGCAGACTTAGGTCTTTAGGGAGCCCAGAGAACACTCAGACGGGAGGGGTGGGTCCCTATTGTATAGTCAGTGTTGTACACATTCAAAGTGGGGGAGGGCACGGCAAGGGAACACGGGCGCACATGAGCAGGGGGACATGGGCACACATGGGCAGGGGGACACGGGCACACATGGGCAGATAGACACGGGGACACATGGGCAGGGGGACACGGGGACACATGGGCAGGGGGACACGGGCACACATGGGCAGGGAGACACAGGCACAAATGGGCAGGGGGACACAGGCACAAATGGGCAGGGGGACACAGGCACACATGGGCAGGGAGACACATGGGCAGGGGGACACAGGCACACATGGGCAGGGGGACACATGGGCAGGGGGACACAGGCACACATGTGGAGTGGGACACATGGGCAGGGCGACACGGGGACACATGGGCAGGGGGACACGGGGACACATGGGCAGGGGGACACGGGGACACATGGGCAGGGGGACACGGGGACACATGGACACAGGCACACATGTGGAGGGGGACACATGGGCAGGGGGACACGGGGACACATGGGCAGGGGGACACAGGAACCTGAGGGTGTCATGGTGTTGTCATCATTCTGCATTGCTATCAGTGGATCACATAGACATCTCTCTTTACCTTGCTCACCAACACAATGCTGCTCCTTCTCACAGTGATTCTAAGCAGCGCTGCCACAGCACCTCCCCTGCCGGACTCTCAGCTCTCTGCTGCATCTGAATGTACCAAGCCCAGGGATCAATGGTGTGCACTGGCTGCACAGACAATCAAGCTTCCCGCCGGAATCTACTCCTGCAGCATCCGACATTGAAACGGCACCCACGCAGCGATAACACCTGGAGTAGCTGCATGTCACCCTGGCTGTGACCTGCAAGTAGCCATCCGGGGTTGAGGATTTGGGCGCCATGGCTCCTTCAGTACTTCCTCCATGGGCGGAGAATAGCTGTGAAGGGGAGGGCGCCTTGCTGCACAGCTGTGCAATGAGTCATTGAATGACTCCATTGCAGATCCTGGTCAAATAATAAGATGCGCGGCGGCTAATGGCATTGTAGGTCAGTTAATCATGCCCGCGGCTGCCGCTAGTATTACAGACATTATTAGCTATTCCATGGCTTCAGTGGCGCCCCCCAGAGCACGGCGCCCTAGGCAGCTGCCTAACTCTGCCTAGTGGAAGCGCCGGCCCTGGTTGGGAAGAGTAAGAGCATTTTTTGCAAAGTATGAAATAGGCACACTGGTGAGCCTAGTTTAGCAGTCCAAAATCATGGCTAGCTTTGTGAAGTGAGGTTATAAAAATGACTAAAGGGGCAGTGAAAATATAAAAATAACAGGAATCACCTTAGGCACTAAATCTATATAAATATAAGTTAAGTGAGATTGCCAAGCAGCTTGTAAAAAAGAATCTCTGGTATCCCTTTAAATCTCAGTAAAAATTGTATTGGCAGCAACAAAAAAATAATCTGGGGCCTGATTCATTAAGGATCTTAACTGAAGAAACTTCTTATTTCAGTCTCCTGGACAAAACCATGTTACAATGCAAGGGGTGCAAATTAGCATTCTGTTTTGCACATAAGTTAAATACTGACTGTTTTTCTTGTAGCACACAAATATCAACTTTAAATTTCAGAGTACAAATAAGCTATCAAGTATTTGTGTGCTACATGAAAAAACAGTCAGTATTTAACTAATGTACAAAACAGAATGCTAATTTGCACCCCTTGCATTGTAACATGGTTTTGTCCAGGAGACTGAAATAAGAAGTCTCTTCAGTTAAGATCCTTAATGAATCAGGCCCCTTGTTTCTAAATTCAATTCCACCTATCCATATACCCAGGGCCGCCAAGAGGAATTTGGGGTCACAGCAACTTTCTGGGCCACCCTCCACACATAGCAGGAGAAGAGATGTGCACCACCGCAAAGAGGGGGACTTGGCCGCATAGTGATGAGGGCGTGGCCAACATGGGCTGTGGCTGAACCTCATTACACATGACATTGTTGGGGGAATTCAATTAGCTGCAAAGTGTCTCCAGAACGTCCGTGAGACACTTTGCGGCAGAGATTTTAACAGAAATTACTACTATAATTGTTGGCAATGTGTGTGCTGCGATGTCCATGCGCCACATCGCGGGCAACTGAATTCTCCCCATTATGTATTAAAATGGTGTTGTTCTGACCTGTTATTGCAGCTTTCACAACCTGGTACTGGATTCTTCTATGGATCCTGGAATGTTGAGACCTGTTTGGAAAATGTACATGAAATATGGAAAATAATTAGTGAACACAGTACACAGATCACTAAAAAATATAAAAAAAAACTGTCAGCGCTCAATAATCAATAAAGCTGCCAAATATCATGGAAAAAACAGGGTACACAGACCATTAAGATAGTAGGCAATCAATAAAAAAATCCAGATTATCGGCGCTAGATTGTACCCAAAGATCTCATACAGATATTAAAAAACTCTAAAACAACAATATCACAGAATGAGCAGGATATGAATAACACAAATAACAAAAAAAAAAATAAAAAAAATAAATATAAAAAAATATACATTAATGTCTAGTCCAGTTCAAAAAATATCTTCGCTGTTGAAAAATAAGGATTCTTTCGTGATGCAGAGGTACAAATAATTTTCACTTCACCGTCATTATCATATGAAAAAGTAAGAAATCAATTCTTACCAGAAGATGTTTGATCATGGGCACGTAACAAGTTCTTTATTGCTTTTCTCCGTTTCCTCTGAGTAATGATGACGAAATCTCTCGCTATTTCACGTTTCTTTTTTCATGATGTCTCATTTTGTTATCATTAACATAAACAAAAAATGGACATCTAGCGTGATAGCGTTTAAAAAACAATTTACTGTTGTCCTATATCAAAAATATGACAAAGGAGTATAAAATTCAAACAAAGAACGATAATTTCAAAAACGGGTATGTATAAATACTCCTACCATGTGGCCAATAGGTAAGCGCATAACAGAAAACCAATATCGAAATTCATTCATGAATTAATCTGGACTTCAACGCGTTTCAACCGTTAATACGGTCTTTTTCAAGAAGGTCAGATTAATCAATAAGAGCTCCTTTTAAATCGGAAGTAACCAATCATAGTTTCAGCGGAAATGGATTTAAGAAACATGTTTACAAATATAATTCCCACAAAACAACTTCATAAATGCATCCATGAATGTTAACAAGGAATAAATACTTCAGATAATTCCTATAACGTTGAAACAATTCATATAGCAAAAATGAAAGAAACTTAAAACCGGATGTGACATATTGCTATCCCCACATGAGAAAAGCGGATATGACGTATCGCTATCTCTCACAGTCTAACTCACTGATGGTTGCTAAGATACCGAGATGTCTGGAGGCGTATAATATTAAAAACATATTGTTCTTCGCATCGAAATAAATTACACCTCTGGATATCCACTAAAAATCAAATTATAGCAAATCCCAAAGAGGTGAATCGCTTTTAATTTAGCTTAATTGAATCTCCCTATATATATATTTATTTAAGGGATTTTTAATGCCTCCTAGTTTTTAGCATGCAGTATATGATACATACATTATAATAAGATATAACATTTAACTTGCCACACCCACAGTCACATTACAACGCTCCTAGACACATCATAACCGCCCCAGACACATAAGGCCCCCACGTAACACACATCAAAAGCCCCCCAGACACATTATAAGTCCCCCACACACATCATATGCCCCCCCCATTGCCCGGCATACTTACCTAAGCTGAGCTGGTGCAGAGATGGAACTCCTCCTCCTTCCTCTCCAGGCTGCCTGGACAGTGTGTGACATTAATGTCCGCGGTCTGGGAGCTGCTGACAGCTGCCAGCTCGCTCCATTCCTCCCCCTTACATCCCATCTCCACCCCCCAAAAAAATTGTGGGTGCATGCGCACTCGCTCCACCCACTGGTGGAAAAAAAATCATTTAAAAATAAAATAAAAATAATGGCCTGACTGTGCTGGACCCGGGCCCCTCAGGCAGGCCAGGACCTAGTAATTTGTACCTGCTTCCCCCACTTCTCGGTGCCTACTTAGGTACATTTCTAGTTTGAGGAGATATTGCATGAGTGTGGAGGATCGGTGTGTACCTACAAGTTCACTGGGCAGACCATCCAGAAGCACTGGTATAAAACCAAGTTATTGCAGTGTGTATGGATTGGGCTTTGTGAATAAACTCCACTATATTTTAAATAAAATAGATCATGTATAATTTTAACTAAAATCTAAAATGGGGCATGTGGTGAGACTGTTTGGCATGTATGGGGCATGTTGTGGCGCTGTTTGGCATGTATAAGGGCATGTTGTGAGGCTGTTTGACATGTTTGGGGCATGTTGTGGGGCTGATTGGCATGCATGGGGCATGTTGTCTGGCTGTTTTGCATGTGGTGGGGCTGATTTGTATGTGGTGGGGCTCATTGACATGTATAGGGCATGTGGTAAGGCTGTTTGGCATGTATGGGACAAGTTGTGGGGCTATTTGGCATGTATGGGCATGTGGTGAGGCTGTTTGGCATGTATGGGGCATGTTGTGTGGCTTTTTGGCATGTATGGGGCATGTTGTGGGGCTGTTTGGCATGCGATGTGTCTCATTGGCATGTGGTGCGGCTAATTGACATATATAGGGCATGTGGTGAGGCTGATTGTATGTGTGGGACATGTGCTGAGGCTGTTTGACATTTATGGGGCATATTTGTGGGGCTAATTGGCATGTATTGGGCATGGGTGTGGCATGTAGAGGAGTTAATTGGCATGTATGAGCTATTTTTAAATGTCTGATGGGCATTTCTGGGGCATGTGGGTAGATATGATGGCATGTGGACAGGTCTGATGATGTGTATGTAAAAGGCATGTGGGAAGATCTGATGGGCATGTAAAAGGTCTGAGGGACATGCTGGCCCTTTTTTACTTTTTTTATCCCCGCTTCAACAGTTTCCTCCACAGTATTTGTGGATACAAAAGCAGCGGAAGCTACTGTGAAGAGACTGTAAGTACCCTTTGAACTCTCCTCCGCTGGTTTCATGATTATTTTTGGAAGTGTCAGCTATTGGAATTTGTTTTATTTTCAAAGTATGTGTGAGCGATATGTGTGTGCTTATACTGTGTATATGTATATGCACACATATATAAAAGGTAAAGTTGGCTCTTTGCAATATCTATTGATATTTTTTGGCTCTTGGTATCTGACTGGTTGGCCAGCCCTGGTTTAGACCAACAATTGTAGCCAGTGTCAAATAGAAAGTAAAATCACCTCTAGATATTTATGAAGTGATAAGGCAAACCATGATTCTTAGAGATTTTAGTGATTTAAAGCTTGTGCATCAGTTTATGAATGTCACAGAGAAAAAAAATATAATAAAAATAAACAAACAATAATAGAATAATTCACTATATTGTCTCAGCTTTAGTAAATCAACCTATCTCATTCTGTCATGTGCAATCCAGAAATGACTGCTAGACCCATTTCCACTTAACAGCATGTGTTCAAAATAATTTCATTCCAGATAGAGATGTATTTACACCTTTTCTCTACAGTTATTTGCATATACAGAATAGGATTACTACAGCTATTGGATAAGCAATTACACTTATGTGAAGCTATTTTCAGAGGTAGCACAGGGCTTTTAAGCAGTGAAAAGTGATCTGAAACATAATCTACATTGGTTGGTGTTTGAAATAAGCAAATTCTTCTGAATTGTTATATGTCCCTTTTCTCCCACTGGGCCCCATGCTATCCCCATTGTCTGCTTACACTTACCACCTACCTTACACTTACAATCCCTCCAACTTTATTCACATCGTTCTACTATCCTCCCATTTTCCTCTGCACTCTGGAATGCGAGATCTGCTTGTAACAAGCATCCATCCATTCGGGATGGGTATGATTTCAGAATGTGAAAACACTGACACTGAAGATACCTACAAAAAACACCCGAGAACTTTTACACCGATAGGGATATATCAAGACTTACCTGAAAAGCGACATCTGACGTTTCCGAAGACAGCGCCATGCAGCAATAAGGTTAATAGCATTAGGAGGGGGGACACGCTTCTATTTTCTAACAATTTATAGAGCCGGAGGGTTGGCTGGCTGTAATACCGCCTGATCCGCCATCTAATTTAGACGAGCCCCAGAGCTGGAGCAAGAGATACGGCAGAAAGAGAGGGTTACTTCCATGGCCGTGGCTGCATGCACTCAAGTTTGGCACACCCACACTGTAGAGTCTCCTCCACATGTCCCTTCCCTGCTCCTATTACTCCCCTTTCGCGACCGCTGCAGTATGTGCCCTTTCCGTGCGCTTCCACATGGAAAAGGGCTGTTTTAACAGCAGTATCTGCCGGCTCTGAGCATGCGCAAAGTGATTTTGCTTACCATATGGTCAAATCAGCAGATACATGCCCTAATGAATCAGGCCCATAATGTATAAAAGCCAATATATATATATATATATATATATATATATATATATAGATATATATATATCTATATCTATATATATACATGTATATATCCGTCCGTCTCTCTCCAACTTCCATCCGTCTCTCCCCTACTCTGTGCTCCTTCAAACGTGCACTCAAAACTCACCTCTTCCTCAAAGCCTACACACCATCTACTTAACCCCCATCTCCTCCCTTTAGCTCGTCCTCCCTTCTCTCCTCTTGCCTCAACTGGCTCCTCTTGTGCCTGGTCTGTTTACCCTCCGTTAGGATGTAAGCTCGTATGAGCAGGGCCCCCTCCCCTCCTGCCTCCATACCTGTTCTTCTGCTCCGACTTTACTGTATATGACTAGCCGGAGTTTCTGAAGTATTGGTACTTTTTGTTCATTGTTCTGTATGGTTTCACCCTGTATAGTCTACTGTTAGTACTGTGTGCGGCGCTGCGGTTACCTTGTGGCGCCTAACAAATAAATGATAATAATAATAATAATAATAATAATAATAATAATATATGTATACATATAGACAGTTAGGGTTCAGGATAGGATGAGACGGTTCGTCCTCCTAGAGGACGTGCGCAGGAAATGCACGGGAGAGAGCGTCAGTTTTTTATTTCTGTTCCCAGGCTTGAAGGTAATACAGAGCTCAAAGCGAGAAAAGAACAAGGACCATTGTGCCTGTCTAGGGTTTAAGCACTGAGCGGTTTGGAGGTATAGAAGATTTTTATGGTCGGTGAAGATTGTAACCGGGTGTCTTGCCCCTTCTAGAAGATATCGCCACTCCGACAGGGCCACTTTGATTGCCAGTAATTCTTTATCCCCTAGGGCATAATTCTTCTCTACTGGAAGGAACTTCCTAGAATAGAAGGCACAGGGATGCAATTGACCTTGGGGAGATTTTTGAGAGAGCACCGCTCCAATGCCCACGTTTGAAGCATCGACCTCTAAAAAGAATGGGGAAGAGGAGTCGGGTTGCCTGAGAATAGGTGCAGAAGCAAAGGCCCTTTTGAGGAAGTCAAAAGCGTCCACAGCAGTTGAAGGCCAGGATTTAGGGTTGGAATCCTTCCGAGAAAGGGCCACAATGGGTGCTACGATGGTGGAGTAGCCCATGATGAAGCGCCTGTAATAATTGGCGAAGCTGGATAGGTTTCAAACCCAATGCAAGGGGCCATTCCAAGATTGCCTTCACCTTGACTGGGACCATTTGTAGTCTAGCTCCGGATACATAGTAACCTAAGAACGGTATTTGGTCGAGTTCAAAGGAGCACTTCTCCAATTTGCAGAACAAGTGGTTTTGGCGTAGACTGGAGAGGACCTCTGCTACGTGGAGACGATGGGATGAGAGGTTAGGAGAAAATATTAGCCTAATATCGTCTAAATACACGACGACACAAACATAGAGCAAATCTCTGAATATCTCACTGATGAAATTTTGGAATACAGCAGGTGCGTTACATAGGCCAAACGGCATTACAAGATATTCGTAATGGCCATCACGTGTATTGAATGGCGTTTTCCACTTTGTCTCCGGCTCTGATCCGAATGAGATTATAGGCACCTCTTAAGTCTAGTTTGGTGAAGACACGAGCACCCTTGATGCGATCGAAAAGCTCAGTGATGAGTGGGATGGGATAATAGTTTTTTATTGTTACAGCATTCAATCCGCGATAGTCAATGCATGGCCTCAAAGATCCGTCCTTTTTTTTCACAAAGAAAAAACCCGCTCCGGCAGGGGATGATGAAGGTCTGATAAAGCCACATAGAAGGTTCTCCTTAACATACTCTGACATAGCAGAGGTCTCAGGTAATGATAGTGGGTAGACTCGACCGCGAAGAGGAATCTTCCCAGTCAGGAGTTCAATGGGACAGTCCTACACACAATGGGGTGGCAGAGTGGATTTTATCAAAGACATCCAAGAAGGAATGATATTGCTTGGGTAGATTCGTGGGTGTAGGTGAAGTAGAGATGGCCCGGAGAGGTTGAATTCGAGTAAGACATTTCTGGAAGCACTCCGGACCCCAAGAGAAAAGCTGAGAAGTAGATCAATCTACTTGAGGGGAGTGTTGCTGGAGCCAGGGTAGTCCCAGGATAATGGGAGTCGTGGTAGAGGAAGCACATGGAATGTGATTTCTTCACGATGAAGCGCTCCAACTTGCAGGACGACAGGTTTGATACAGAGTTCCACAGTACCATTAGCAATTCGGGACCCATCTATGGCTGTGATGGAAACTGGAATCCCCAAAGGCACGGTAGGTATGGAAGTCTGTGAAACTAAAGAAAAAGAAATAAAATTTCCTGCAGCTCCAGAATCCAGGAGAGCAGAGGTAAGAAGGGGACCGGAGGACCCGTAGAGGGTGACAGGAAGGGAACAGATCTTGGGAGTTTCGATAGAGGGAGAGGTTTTGGAAAGCCCTAATCTGACCTCTCCGGAGCAGGTTAGGATCTGGCATTTCCCGGCCTCTTGGAGCAGGAGTTCAGGAGATGTCCTGGATCAGCACTATATAGGCACAATTTGTTCTTGAATCTTCTGTCCCGTTCCTCCGGGGTTAGGCGAGAGCATCCAATTTGCTTGGGCTCATCCACCAGCACCGGATGGGAGAAGTGAGGTGCAGGTCTAGTTGGGGTGCGCCGAGAAGCGTCCTTCTCGGAAGATCTCTCCCGGAAGTTAAGATCCACCCTGTTACAAAGCGAAATCATTGCGTCAAGTGTGGAGGGTAACTCCTGTGAGGCTAAGGCATCTTTGATTTTGTCAGATAGACCCTGCCAAAAGGTAGCTACTAATGCATCATTGTTCCAGCGTAACTTGGATGAGAGCGTTTGAAATTGAATGACGTATTGGGCCACCAGGGGTGGGCTGGCCCGGGGGGCAGGGGGGCAGCTGCCCCCGGGCCGCTGGGTCAGACGGCTATTAGGGCCAGGGGGTAGGCCGGCTGGCCGCCCCCCCGATACAAAAATACATAATTTCTCCCCGCGGCCGCATCTGATGATATCAGACGAAGGCGGAGGATGCTAGCTGCTGCTGAGGTGACTCTTCCCGGTTCATCAAAGATTCTGTGAAATGCTGCTATGAATGCAGCGCTATCAGCCAGAAGTGGATCATCACGTTCCCAAAGAGGTGAAGCCCAGGATAGAGCCTGGCCAGATAGTAGTGATATCAGATAAGCCACCTTGGATCGCTGAGTGGGAAAGTTCTGTGGCTGGAGTTCAAACTGTATTGAACATTGATTCAGGAAGCCCCGTCAAACTTAGAGGGAGTTGGAAGACGCAAAGTAGAATTGTAGGGCAAAGGTGCGACAGGTTCCGGAGGACTTTCCGCCTAGACAACTGGAGGTACTGTCATCCACCAGGGTATAGGGCAGGTCATCCGACCCCTGGCAAACTTACCTGGCTCCGGCGGTCCGCTCCGTCCCGGGCGCCGCCATCTTGGATTTGGGTCTGCGCATAAGCAGACCCGCAACTTATAAAACCTATGTCAGCTTCCCCATTGGTAATGCAATCCTGGCGCTAAATACAAAAGGCACTTCCTCCATTCATTCAGCGCCTGTTCTTACTGTCACGGTCTCTGATGGTAGCAAGTTTTTACAATGCGAATCATAGGGCTCATGCAGTTTGGCATTACTCCAGCAGGGCGCGGAGTCTAACGAACAGACGGTGTTCACCAGGAACCGCCGCAAAGCAGTATGGTCTTAGCTGCGTCTGCTCGCAGGTCGCAGCCCCTGCTAGAGTGCTGAGCGAGGCCCTTTTGGGAATGCAGGAGGATATTGGGGATGGAAACTCAGAAGACCAGAAGAGTAGTAGATACTTGGTTGGAGCGTCAGCTCACTAGACAAGATAATAGCAGGTTCTTGATTGGAGCGTCTACTCCGTAGATAAGACAATAGCAGGTTCCTGATTAGAGCGTCAGCTCACTAGACAAGATAGTAGCTGGTTCCTGATTGGAGTGTCAGCTCACTAGACAAGGTAATATCACGTTCTTGATTGGAGCATCAGCTCACTAGACAAATAGAATAGTAGATACTTGATCGAAGCGTCAGCTCACCAGATAAAATAAATAGCCGGTCCTTGATTGAAGCGTCAGCTCACCAGACAAGATAATAGCCGGTCTTTGAATGAAGTGTCAGCTCACCAGACAAGATAACAGCCGGTCCTTGATTGAAGTGTCAGCTCACCAGACAAGATAATAGCCAGGAGAGCAGTCACAACAGGTACTCAGAGGCAACTGAAGAACAGGCACTGAATGAATGGAGGAAGTGCCTTTTGTATTTAGCGCCAGGATTACCTTGCCAATGGGGAAGCTGACATAGGTTTTATAAGTTGTAGGTCTGCGCATGCGCAGACCCGAATCCAAGATGGCGGCGCTCGGGACGTAGCGGACCGCCGGAGCCAGGTAAGTTTGCCGGGGGTCGGGTGACCTGCCCGATACCCCGGCGGATGACATTATATATGTGTATATATATATATATTGTGGCAAGAGCCCGCTACTGCAGAAGCACACGTGTACAATTTTTTCCTTTTTATGGTTCTTTATTGTCAGGATGGTAATAATGTTTTGACACCGTATACTTGCACAGCAATTATGGAGACCCTCAACGCTTACTATACATAGTCCAGCTCTCTGTTTTATACCCGACACTCGTCCCACAGGCCTAGCTTGATGGACAAGTGACACACCCACCTTCTCTTTAAAAGGAAACGCCCATCCCTGGCTCTATTTAGACTATCAGACCCACCCTGTCTGTTTGCTGAGAGGAAGCAGCTTTTAAATCATGTAAGTATACCAATTTTAAACTACACATATGTTTTTACCTGGTTTAATCTCCACCTAGGTACATAAATGTGCCAATGTTTTACTCTACTTCCCTGCTTTCTTTGCATATTGCCAGCTAAATGCCTACTTTTGTTACATATCCCTCCCCCTAGCGTCTTCAAGTAGGGGGACACGGACTTCGCGAGGAGCGCATATTTTCGTGACAACGCATCTGCATTTTTGTGTAGAATCCCAGGCCTATGTTCTACTGAGAACTTGAAAGGTTGTAGTGCCAAGAACCAGCGGGTTACCTTGGCATTTACCTCCCGGTTGTTCTGCATCCATCTTAATGGTGCATGGTCTGTTATTAGGGTGAACTCTCTGCCTAGGAGATAATAGCGCAGAGCTTTTGTAGCCCATTTTATGGCGAGACATTCTTTTTCCACAGTGGCATATTTTTGTTCCCTTGGAAGCAACTTATGACTTTGGTACAGGACAGGATTTTCTACTCCATTCTTCTCCTGTGACCAGACTGCACCTAAGTCAACACCAGAAGCATCAGTTTAGATGAAGAACCTCCGGGTAAAATCTGGTGCTTGTAGAACTGGAGAGGAACAAAGAGCTAACCGAAGATCAGACCAGGCGGTTTCTGCAGAGTCAGACCAGGTTAATCTATCTGGACAACTTTTTTTTAACATGTCCGTAAGTGGAGCAGCTCTAGTGGCGAAGTGGCTTACAAACCGCCTGTAGTAACCTACTAAGCCTAAAAAGGTTCTTAACTGTGACTTTTTCTCTGGTCCTGTCCAAATTTTGACTGCCTCCACTTTGTCTAGCTGGGGTTTTACATGCCCTCGACCAACAATGTACCCAAATATTTGGCTTCTTTCATGGCTATGGCACATTTCTCTGGGTTAGCTGTTAACCCTGCAGACCGTAATGAAGCTAAGACCGCCTCAACTTTGGCTAAATGTGATCCCCAGTCTGGGGTATAAATCACTATATCGTCCAAGTAAGCAGCTGCATAAGCTGTGTGAGGTCGTAGTAATTTATTCATAGCCCTTTGGAAGGTGGCAGGTGCCCCATGCAACCCAAAGGGTAGGACTTTATATTGATAGAGACCATCATGGGTGGAAAATGCAGTCTTTGGCTTGGCCGTGGAAGTCAGGGGAACTTGCCAATAACCCTTTGTTAGATCAAGGGTTGTTAAATAATTGCTACCAGCAAGATTTTCCACTAGTTTATCCACACGTGGCATCGGATAGGCATCAAACTGCGACATACTGTTTAGGCGCCTAAAGTCATTGCAGAACCTAGTTGTCCCATTGGGTTTCGAGACAAGCACAATGGGACTATTCCATTCACTAGTGGACTCTTCAATTACATCTAACTGGAGCATCTTCTCGACCTCCTTTCTCATGTCCACCCATCTGGCTTCTGGAATATGATATGGCTTCTGCTTGACAATGACTCCTGGCGCAGTGACTATGTCGTGTTCCATTAAGGTAGTGCGCCCAGGAATGGAAGAGAAGACATCCCTGTTCCGGCGAATCATTTCTTCAGTCTGTTGTCTCTGCTGAATGGACAAGGCTGGCTCTATGGGCACTTCAGACTTTTCAATGGCAGTACTCACTACCTGAGGAGAGGTTTCCTCATCATGCCAGGGTTTAAGGAGGTTCACATGATATATTTGCTCCTCCCTTCTCCTACCTAACTGGTGGACTCTGTAATTGACAGGACCGATAGCCTCTAGAACTTCATATGGACCCTGCCAATGGGCGAATAGTTAGCTTTCCTGGGTAGGAACCAGCACTAGGACCTTGTCCCTAGGCTTGAAAGATCGAACAACAGCACTTTTGTCATAACTTTTCTTCTGTCGTTCCTGAGCCTCTTTTACATGTTGCTGCACAATGGGCCCTATCTTTCCTAGCCTCTCATACATTTGGGACACAAATTGTACCAGATTTGGCTCCCTGGGACCTTGCTGCTCCCACCCTTCTTTTAACATATCCAAGATACCCCTGGGCTGTCTCCCAAACAATAACTCAAAGGCACTAAACCCTGTTGAAGCATGAGGTACCTCACGGATGGCAAACATCAAATAGGGAATAAGAGTGTCCGAATCTTTTTTCTCTTGAGCCACTGCTTTCCTGAGCATGTGCTTTAAAGCATTCAACCAAGCCATCTGTTTGTGGATGGTATACAGAGGTGTGAAGCGCCATAACCCCTAGCAACTGGCACATGTCCTTCATCAGTTTAGACATGAATGGAGTACCCTGGTCTGTGAGAATTTCTTTGTCATATAAACATCAGTACAAATTCTTTAGCTATGGTGCTGGACTTTATGTTTTGTAGTAGAATTGCTGCTGGATACCTGGTTGCATTGTCAAGCACCACTAGTATATATTGGTGTCCACGTGCAGATTTTTCCAGGGGCCCCACAAGTTCATAGCTATCCGTTCAAAGGGAACTTGTACTATTGGTATTGGAATGAGAGGTACCCTGTACATGGGTTTGGGACAGGTTCTCTGACAAATGGGACAGGACCGGCTATACTTTTTCACTGCCATGTGTACACCCGGCCAGTAAAACCTAAGCAGAACTCGTTCCCGTGTTTTATCCTCCCCTAGGTGTCCCCCACAGACATGTGTATGTGCTGCATTTAACACTAGGGTTACATGGACCTGAGGAACCATTAATTGTTCTACTTTTTCCCCCTGTACATTAGCAACTCTATACAGGAAATTATTTTTAACAATAAAATATGGTATACCTTCTGCAGGCTGGGCGGCTTTCGCTACCCCATTTACCTCAGTCACACTTTTAAAGGCATGTTCCAAATTGGCATCATTAAGTTGGTCCTGCAAAGGAAACAAAATTGGTATTGCAGACCAGTCCGTATCCTCACTAACAGGCGGGGTGGGCTCATCTGCGACATCACTGACCAATGCTAGTTTGGACTGTCCATGTTTCCCCACAGTTGGATGCTTTTGTGGAACTCCTGCTGTGACTCCCAGGATGGCATTCCGGTTTGGCGGTTCCCAAAGATCGATGTCCAGATATTATGGATTCTTAGGCGGTTCCTTTAAGACCGGGCTTCCGACCGTTGCATCAGTTGCCGGCATGTCCGGCCGGATCCGCTCACTGAGGACATCATTAAACAGTGGGAAGTCTCGCCCCAAAATGAGCGGATATGGGAGTTTAGGTGCTATGGCAGCTACCACCATAACAGTTTTGTCTTTGAGTGTGACTGGTAGTATTGTTCTCTCATACTCCTCTGTTGTGACATGTACGCAAAGAACTTTCACTTTGGGCAACCGAGAAGTTATGGTTTCGTGTAAAGCAGAGCTGGAAACCAATGAGAGTTCACTCCCCGAGTCATCCAAGGCCAGAACAAGGTTTTGGTTGATTATCACAGTCACCCGGAACAAACAAGGACTTCCTGATGTGGGACTCATGGTAAAACAGCTTGGAAATGCAGTTCCAATATGTGCTACAGAACAGTCCATGGGTTCCTGTAGTTTAGGACACTCTGCCTTAAAGAGGCCTGGCTCACCACATTCAAAACACTTCAGATTAGACAGCTTTGCACCTGGCCCTCTGTCCGTAGCAGTTTTGCCATTGGGCCCTGTGGCAAGGATTGTCAAACCTGGCTTTTGGCGTGGCAGCGGCTTTGGCACAAATGCAGGTTCTTTAGTCATTTGCTGTAGCGCACAAAACCTTTCTACCATGGTGGCAAGCTCTTCATAAGTTTGTGGGATTACAGAACCCACCTTTGCAAATCGCGGTTCAGCCCCCGGATGCAGTGATCTATCGCCAGAACTTCAATAAACCGAGAATGCGTTTTGACCAGTTTTTCTTTATCATAGCGCCATTGGTGATAGCGCTGGGCTCTGCCTGGCCCGGAAACTCCAATGCGAGCCAATATCTCAGACTTTAGACACAGATAATCAGAGGCCCGTTCCTCATCTAGATCCATATAAGCTCGATGAGCTTTACCAGTCAGATATGGCGCCAGCCTCTCAGCCCAATCTTTAGGAGGCCATTTTGCCCTTTTTGCAAGTCTCTCGAAAGACACCAGATATGCTTCTATGTTATCAGCTGGTGACATTTTCTGGAGAACAGGACCAGGTGGTTCATTTCTGTCATGCCTCATCTGGCTTAACTCTTCTCTTAAGAGCCTTGTGTTTTCCACCTATGCCTCGGCGACTTGTAGCATCTGAGCTTGCTGCTGTTGCTGCGCAGTGGCCACATTCACGAGGGTTCTCAGTACTTCCTCCATGTTGACATCTGCGCGGGTTGGGTAGCGGAAACTTACTTCCCGGAGCATCCTACTCCTGACACCACTTGTGGCAAGAGTCCGCTACTGCAAAAGCACACGCGTACAACTTCTTCCTTTTTATGGTTCTTTATTGTCAGGATGGTAATAATGTTTTGACACCGTTCACTTGCACAGCAATTATGGAGACCCTCAACGCTTACTATACATAGTCCAGCTCTCTGTCCAGATCAGCCAGCTAGCCCAGCGTTGATCTTCCTGAACAATGAAACAAGCAGCATATCTGACACTCCACCCACAGGCCTAGCTTGATGGACAGGTGACACACCCACCTTCTCTTTAAAAGGAAACGCCCATCCCTGGCTCTATTTAGACTATCAGACCCACCCTGTCTGTTTGCTGAGAGGAAGCAGCTTTTAAATCATGTAAGTTAACCAATTTTAAACTACACATATGTTTTTACCTGGTTTAATCTCCACCTAGGTACATAACTGTGCCAATGTTTTACTCTACTTCCCTGCTTTCTCTGCATATTGCCAGCTAAATGACTCCTTTTGTTACAATATATATATATATATACACACATATACATGGTTACATATGCTTTCCAGCCAGGTGACAAAGTTCCCATGAGGGATCATCTTCCCCTAGAGCGGGACGTGCTCTCCGCAGTGTCAGTGTCCCCAAGGTATGCGACGCTAAGGGGAGGGGTATATGGTATTGCTATTCCCCAATAAATATATATATATATATATATATATATATATATATGCTTTCCAGTCAGGTGACAAAGTTCCCATGAGGGACAATCTTCCCCCTTCCTTCCACCGATGCCAGTAAGTGGCCGGCGAGTAGACAGAGAAGTAATGTCTAGCCAGATGTAGGTGGTGGGGATATTCGTGCACTGTTACTGGGTATGATTGCTGTACCAGCATTGGAGCTGTTTTACCATCCTGACAACTGCTAGTAAACAGCTGAATGGATCAGCATACATGTGTCCAATTCCTGTGAATGGTGTACTTTCTCACAATATATATATATATATATATGTATAAGTTCCACCTAAGAGAAAATATAAAAATAGCTTCTCCTATGAAAAGGAGATATATAGAAGAAGAGGCAAACGAGGTGGATTCAAGAGAAAGAAAAAGAAGGCACTACTAGAACAGACTTCTGCCCCTCTACAATCCCGTGATCCTAAATCCTTGGGTATATTCAATCTTTCTGATTATACTCTTACTCAGGATGAATTGCAACTACTTAGCAAAGGTTTCTTTTTTGCACCCACGAATATATCTAATGATTTTCAGCTTTTTCTAGATTTGAATAGATTCACTAGAAATCTTACACTTAAAAGACATTTCTTGAAGAAAAATAAGAATGCTACTGAATTGGTAGATTGTAAAAAATCAACAACAGGTCTTAAGTTACCTTCGAAGTTTTATCCTCTTGAATCTAGGGGTAGTAACATAGAGATGTTTAATCAATTGGTTAAGAAAGATCTCTGTCAAAGAAATGTCACAGTGAGTTCTAAAAAGAACATTTCACTTCCTGAGAAAAAAGCATTGGATGCTCTTATGAATAATGACAAAATTGTCATTAAACAGGCCAACAAGGGAGGAGGGATTGTGGTCTTAAATAGGGATGACTATATTATGGAGGCTGTGAGATTACTAGACGATAGAATCTCTTATATGAAGTTAGAACAGGATCCTACAACTGAATATGTGGAGGAGTTAAGGCTAATTCTACAGGAGGCATTAAGATTTAATACATTGTCTCGGGATGAGTATTTATTTTTGTTGCAGGAATCACCAGTAATCCCGATATTCTATTATTTGCCTAAAGTGCATAAATCTCTAGAGAATCCCCCTGGGTGACCTATTGTGGCGGGGATTGATTCCCTTACGTCACATGCGTCACAATATGTAGACTTCTTTATTAAAAAGTATGTGGTTTCTTTACCTGCTTATCTAAAAGATTCCACCTCTTTGTTACACCTGTTGGGTGATATACAGTGGAAACCCAGCTTTAGATGGGTTACAATAGATGTACAGGCTCTGTACACTTCTATTGACCATACCAAGGGTATAGAGGCTGTGAATTACTATCTCCAGTTGGATAAAGATCTAGATGATGGGCTCAAACTATTCATTTGTAAACTTATTAGATTCATCCTTTCTAGGAATTACTTTAAATTTAGGGAGGACTTCTATCTACAGATATGCGGAACGGCAATGGGGACTATTTTTGCCCCCAGTTTCGCCAACCTCCTTATGGGTAGATGGGAGTCTGAATTTATATATGGCGATAATAATCCTTTTTCCACCTTTATCATTTTCTATCGTAGATATATAGATGATATCATCCTAATTTGGGATGGTCCCCTTCAGACTTTGGAAGAATTCTTGAGCTATTTGAATAGAAATGATTTTAATTTAAAATTTACATCTAAGATTGATGATAAATGTATAGAATATTTAGATCTAGTTTTGGAAAGTAAGGGTCCTGAAATTCATACGAAAACCTTTATTAAGGAGGTCGATACAAACAGTTACCTGCATTATGATAGTTGTCATCTCAAAAAAATGGAAGGATAATATTCCTAGGTCACAATTTTACCGTATTAAACGTAATTGTTCGGATGAAAATTCATATAAGGAACAATCCCTTATCTTTGCAGAAAGGTTTAAGGAGAGAGGGTACCCTGACCCTATTATTTCAGAAGTGCTACTAAAAACCAATAATGTAGACAGAAGAGAGATGCTGGTATACAAGAATAAAGAACAGGAGGGACGTAAAACATTAGTCCCTTTCATTACGGAGTACAGTAAAGACGAAAGAAAGATAAAATCTGTCCTGAATAAACACTAAAGTCTAATCTGTATGGACCCAATTTTAGGTCTGGTAGTTCCGTTAAAACCGGATATTATTTTTAAGAAAACTAGGAATCTAAAATCTTTACTGGCACCAAGTTTACTTAAAGAGGTGAAGGGTAATAAGACCACATTTTTGAATAATCTGGGAAAAGGCTCCTTCAAATGCAATAATTGTAATATGTGTAAATTTGTTTCCCCTTCGAGTAAAGTCTTCTATGATTCATTGCATCAGAAGGAGTATAAAGTCAATGATCGTATAACCTGTCTCACTACGTCAGTTATTTATCAATTAGAATGCCCCTGTGGAAAGGTCTATATAGGTAAAACTAAGAGGGCCCTCAAGATACGTCTTCAGGAGCATGTTAGGGCGATTAAAAAAGATCAGATCAACATACAGTATCTGGACATTTCATTGCTTGTCAGAATGCTGACCCTGGTGGTCTTAAGTTCAAAGGAATTGAACATGTGGTGTTGGGTGCACATGGTGGAGATCTGGCAAAAAAACTTACCTGTAGAGAGATGTATTGGGTGTATAAATTGGACACCTTGGCACCTAGAGGTTTAAATGAAGCATTTGAAATGGCTTAATTTCTGATATAATTAATCATTCATCTATTTGCATAATAATGCCGGTTTTTCCTTTTAGGTATTTCTCATGGAACTACTATTATGGGGTATTCTAGTGCAGATATATTTCTGTACTAGATAGAGTTTAACGTCTTTCTTATAGCCCATCTGTTGGGTACTGAATATATGTTTATTTACTATGGTCTATTCGCCTCTTGAAGGGGTGCCAATATGCTGTTAAATACTCTATTGTAATGACTATATATATGTCTGTTCCATCCATGATCTGAGAATATGTAGAGATGTATATAGAACTTTTTGTGCATTTCTTGATCATGCTGACTAGTTAGATGGACTCTGTATTAGATAGTGAGGCGCTTTTCTCTATTTTATATGTATTATTTCTTTGTATATATATTTTCATGCTGTATAGCCTTATTAGGCTTATAATTGTGACCATCTGTATCGTTAAGGCTTATGACTAAGAATAGTTTCTATAATTTATGCACTGCTGATGACGAACCGGATGTGATGTATCGGGACTTAGCTATCATCACAGATATTCTGGCTCGGTGTTGGGAATGTCCCCTTCTGACGGTTTTCAAACATAAAATCTGTTTTTTCATGAAATTGCTATACTGGAAGTGGAGTTCCAGATGTGACGTATTGGGAGCTGGAGGTTACCGCCTACATTCCGAGATCGTGTGTCACGGGCACTAGGAGTCTTTGCCCAGGATATCACCAGATGATGTACTTACCAGAGTAATATAGCTGGTACTATGGTTCTCTGGTAGCAGGGTGACAACGGAACAGGAGAATCAGCAGATGGTGAGAGAATGCTCAAAGAAAGTCTATGACTAGCAGCAACTGGTAATGAGTAGATGAATGTACACGAGGAACCAGATGGACAAGTAAACGTGAGGAGAGTCAGTGGTCTGCGTACAGCAAGTTGTACCACTGCTATAGTGAGGAGGAATGTCCAGGAGTAGCGAGGAGGTAGTGAGAGTCAGTGGTCTGCGTATAGCAAGTTGTACCACTGTCTATAGTGAAGGAATGGATTCCAGGTGCAAGTAGGTAACGGGGAAGTCAGTGGTCTGCGTATAGCAAGTTGTACCACTGCTTATGTGAGAGGATACTAGAAACTGGTGTCACAGGGAAACAGGAGTCAGTGGTCTGCGTCAGCAAGTTGTACCACTGCTATATATATGTGAGGAGGGGCACGAGGAGATGAATGTAATGCAGAGGATACACGGGCACACGGAACAAGATCCCACGATGATATCCACAATACAATAATAACTGACAAGCGCTGCTTGAAGTATACAAAGTCACTAGAGCGATCCAGGTAATAGGACACAAAGTCAATAGTCACAATAGCTTCAGTAGATAGAAGACTCCGGAGATGAACACAACACAGTCCAGACGGATATGCAATACAATAGCAAAGTCAATGGAAGGTATGCATACCGCGGTTCAGGAGAGCAGGCTGTCAGTGAGACGTGCAGGGATACCTGAACGGCTAAACGCCGGCAGGAGGAGAGACCACTGGAGGATGGAAGCGGTAATCAGGTTGGTGCAGCGCACGGCAGGTAACCAGTATCAACGGAGCAATATTTAGGAAGCAGTAGTAAGTAAAACTGGAAACATGATGAACACGGGAGAGTTGAGGCTGTCTGGTATCCGGCAGTAGTAGTGGAGGCAGCGGAGGGAAGACACGCTGAACACAGGAGAGTAGAGGCGGTCTGGAATCCGGTAGTAGAAGCAGATAGGTATCAGTGGAGAGCTGACACGATGAACACAGGAGAGTTAAGGCAGACTGGAATCCGGCACCAGTAGCAGATAGGAATCAGCTGAGTGCAGGCACGATGAACACAGGAGAGTTGAAGTGGTCTGGAAACCACAAACGTAGTAGATGGGAATCAGCTGGAGCTGAATACACGAGGAAACACAGGAACACCTTCAGAGGCTCATGGGGAATGAGACTCCAAGATCAGACAACCAGGTAATGATCACAGGTGGTTTAAATAGGGAGGGTTGCCTGATCATCCAATCAATTAAAAGCAACAGGTATTGAAGGTTTAATAAGGGCTGCACATGCGCAGACCCTCAGGATGGCGGACGGCCACGGTTCCTGAACACAGGAGAAATGGCACTCACAGTCCGGTGAGTGACATCGTGTTTGTATTGGCCTTTCTACAGAAGGACTCGAGTACTTAGGAGCCCGTGGTTAGGTTGGATTCATTACTTCTTGATAAAGTCTTATCTATAAGACGAAACACGTTGGGGAGGTCCTTGGTCCCTGTGCTCATTACTGGATGTCTGAGGTGTTGCCGGCTGCTACCCTTTTTCTCCACGTTTGTGCCAGAGGACAGATAAGCTTGTTTTTATTGTGCTCAATGTACGGGCATTTGTATTTTTTATGTGTTGCCATTAAATCTGTGGTATCTTGAGACTTGACTGGTCTCCATCTATACATAATTACACTATTGTGGCTATATTTGAGTCCGCAGATCGTTCTTTACTACTTGGTTCATGATCGAAGGATTCCTGATATCCAGACCTGAGGTGGATCCCTAGTACTGTCAGCTAGATCTTCACATTGGCTATATTAATTTGCATATCCGGTATGGGGATTTCTTATCTGTGGAGATACCTCTATATTGCTTATCACTTTTAATACACTATGTGTGGCGGCCCCTGTCTTTCTGTATTATATCTATATATAAATTTATATCATATATATATATATATATATATATATATATATATATATATATATATACATATATATATATATATATATATATATACTGTTATGAATCCCAGTGCATTCACAAAGTAATGAGAAGGCCCAGGTTTGTGGCTCCCCTCTAAAACACATAATGATTGAACTCACTTGGTTAAATTGGTCAACAAAATAATCTGGACATTCTTGAACCTGTTAATGGAAAGTTCGAGTACTGTAACAAACTGTTTGATGTCTCCATCAAAGAAGACTGGAGGAGGATCTGATGACTCAGAAGAGACTTTTGGGCATTCAGGCTCAATAGCAGTCTCTGAAGAGTACCCAGCTTGTGCAGCAGTCTCTGGAGAGTCCTCAACTGAAACGGCAGAGGAGGAGTCGCCGACTGGGACGGCAAGTTGGGCACACTTGACGGGAAGCCCGGACTGGGCACAACACTCTGACTGGATAGCACTGTGAGATGCCTCAGAGCAGACAGCACCAAGTGGTAACTCGGGCTGAACCGCATGGACAGGCAACTCAGGCTGAACCGCATGGACAGGCAACTCGGGTGGGGCCTGGAGGGACAGGGCCCTCTCTGGAACGGGCTGGAGGGACAGGGCCCTCTCTGGAACGGGCTGGAGGGACAGGGCCCTCTCTGGAACGGGCTGGAGGGACAGGGCCCACTCTGGAACGGGCTGGAAGGACAGGGCCCTCTCTGGAACGGGCTGGAGGGACAGGGCCCTCTCTGGAACGCGCTGGAGGGACAGGGCCCTCTCTGGAACGGGCTGGAGGGACAGGGCCCTCTCTGGAACGGGCTGGAGGAACAGGGCCCTCTCTGGAATGGGCTGGAGGGACAGGGCCCTCTCTGGAGCAGACTGTAAGGGCAGCGCCCTCTCTGGAGCAGACTGTAAGGGCAGCGGTCTCTCTGGTACAGACTGTAAGGGCAGCGCCCTCTCTGGAGAAGACTGTAAGGGCAGCGCCCTCTCTGGAGCAGACTGTAAGGGCAACGCCCCCTCTGGAGCAGACTGTAAGGGCAGCGCCCCCTCTGGAGCTGAAGACTCGGGACCAGACACAGCGGACTCAGGACCAGACACAGCGGACTCAGGACCGGACACAGCGGACTCAGGACTGAAGGCAGAGGCTGGCACCTCGGAACAGGAGGCAACTGCCGGAGACTCAGTGCTGGCGTTAGCTGGAACTGGCACCGCAGGACACACGGCAACTGGAACAGGCACCGCAGGACAGGCGGCAACTGGAACTGGCACCGCAGGACAGGCGGCAACTGGAACTGGCACCGCAGGACAGGCGGCAACTGGAACTGGCAGATTAGGCTGAAGTAAAGCAACAGGAGGTGACGTGCAGAACAATCCAGGGTCTGGAGAGGAGCACACTGAAGGCTGCTCCATAGGATGTTGTGGTCTGCGGAGCGGACAGCTTTGTAAGAAATGTTAGCTACTGGCGCAGTAGAGGCATAGTTTACCAATCCTTCTGCGCCATCGTTCCTCCTCAGTGAGAGGGGGACGCAGGTAGCTTGGTCGTTTAGAATCCCTAATGGTAGGGACCGCTGGCAATACCATAGATGCAGCACCAATGTCAGAAAAAGTTCTGGGAGGATTCTCTGCAGTCTGAATGCTTTCATTAGAGGAGTTTGTTGCTTTAAAATCAGAATTAGTGTGGAAATTACTTATCACAGCAGCAGGAAGAGTTTTAAGCAGTTCTTGGAGTAAAGTGGATAGTTGTATGATTTGGTAACGGAGCTGAACAATGTCCATTTGCAGCATTTGTAATTGTGGATTTACAGACATGTCTAATAGCCAAACACAGAGTTCAATGCAACAACACTAGGAATTCCAGGACTAAGGCAGAGGGCGTGCTATCAGCAGGCCCAGATTGTATGGCAGTTCATCATGTTATGAATCCCAGTGCATTTACAAAGTGCAACGGAAGTACAAGGCTAAGTGTCTTTATCCAGGTAAATATATTAACAAAGATAACTCAAATCCACGGATAACAGGTTCCAAAAGAGACTGTATAGTAAAATGGCAGGAACAAGTATAATAAGTTTACCCCAGTCCAGAAGGCACAAGGCTGTCCAGGAAAGCAGACAGAGTCCAGGGATCAAATAGACACCAGACAAACAAATCCAAATAGCCAGGCAGAGATCAAGCAAATATGCGAGGTCCAGAAGTCTGTCCAAAAGGTCAGGGCAACAGGCAAGTCAGCATGGTCCAAGGTACAGGCAAATTATTCGGGGTCTCAGGCAAGCAGGCAAGGTCCAAGGTACAGGCAGGGGTCATACACAGAAGTTCAGTCCAACAGGTATATACCAAATAGCACAGGAGCAGGTTAGCAGCAGCCAGGAACAAATGGATGAACTGCTCAGACCACAGCTAAAGGCAGGTACTTAAAGCAGTGCAACAGGTGCAGTTTTAATTAACATCAGACAAGGAGATTAACTCCTTCAGGCATGTTACAGAGTTCAGGAGCAGGACAGCAGCAGCACCTCTGATGGATTATAGGTACTGCTGCCAGATACAAAACAAAGGCAGTCATAACATATACTGCCATGTTCGTCTAGTTGCTATCAATAAAAAATTGTCCGCTGCGATCAATGTGGTTCCAACGCACAAATAGGTTTAATAGCAGGATGTAGCAAATGACAATTCAATTAAATAAAGTACAGCCGATACATTCACAGCGCCCTGGATCCAGTGTACAGTCATTCCTGAAGTCTGTGGTCAAAGTAGATTGAATGATGGTCATAACATTGGTTCAGGATTCAGGGCAGTCCAGTTCAATACAGGTCATAGGTCAGTTCAAACGATTCTCTCCAAGGGTGGGGGTCAACTCTCCAACAGCTGCCTATGTGTTTTCCCTCCGAAAAGCTGGTTCAAACTATTAGCATTACAAACACAATATAATTTTAACCATTTATCTTTTATCATCCATAACTTGTGTAGGCAAGGTACGATCGCTTAGCCGATAATAGCGGATGTCTGATGGTAAAAAGTGGATTAGAATGTCACTAGACATGATACATTTCCTATATCCTGAACCTTAGATATCATTAAAATGGTTTTAACATTATTATATTAAACTATTAAAACAACTACATTTGATTATAAAATACTATGTGCTGGATTATTAAGATGAAATATACAAATGAATGTGTGCGTCTAAATGTATGTAGAAGTGTTTGCAAGTGTTATTGCTAAATACTCCCTTCCATGTCGTAGTGTGCTAATTAAATTGATGGTTATTGATTTGTAACAAATTAATAGAATTATTTGACTTTTATGGACCACCCTTTGATAGTGCACAATACTATCACCTAATTATGCGTTCTAATTCAGGTTTATAATGCAGTTCTTCGATAACCGTGATACCTGTACTTCTCATCGCCATTAAAGTCTCATTTTCGGTATTTACCTCAGTAGAACGCTTTCCACACTTCAACAGAGTAGGAACACATCTGACACATAAGCCAATTACTAAGATGACACCAAATATAAGAATAAGGAGCTTACCTATACTAGCAACCATTTCTTGTACCCTTTCCCCTAGACCTGAGAATCATTTTGCAGGGTTCAACCATGAATACCATCCTGCTACCTTTTCTCCTATCTCATAAGCGAAGATTTATGGTTCTTCCGAAATTCCCATTTTAATTGTTAGATTTCCTCCATTTTTCCATCAATAACTTCTTTGGGGTCGCCTGTATTATTGGTGATGTATGTGCAATATTTGACACCAAATTGAGTGGCCAACGTCACACAGTATCCTCCAGTAATAGATGTGAGATAAATTAACACCAGTCTATGATGCACTACTTTTTTTTAAGCCTGTAACTCATTACCCGTATACCTGAAAGTGTCAACAAACATCTCAGTACTATTGTTTTTGAATTTAGCCAGGTCTTGAATATACTTAAAATTTAAGGTTCCCCGAGCAATCCTGATGGGGTCTAATGCAACCATAATTTGAAATCCTGTAGTTTCATTAAATAACTTTGTAGCTACATATTATTCACCAGGAACGATATTTGTTTTGCGAAGATGTTCATACTGTGTGTGTACGTATGGGGGTGATGTAGTTCTATGGATATCAATCATTTCATCATCTGTAATGGTCATAACCTCAGGAACCAATTTTCATAGAAAACATAAACTCTTGGAACTCAGAGTTAACCAGGAGTAGTCCTTTCTTCCACAAACATAACACACATCATCTGGGAGGACATAAGGTACATTACGATCATTGATAATATTACATAAAGTTTTGACAAAACTCCCCATGCCTATTGTCTCCATCTGTTCACTATAAGTTTTGGCATGAATAACATTCTGACAATAACCTAGAGGAACTTTCCCAACGAATATCTGTTAATATGCCCTCTTCTATGATCATCATCATCATTTATTTATATAGCGCCACTGATTCCGCAGCACTGTACAGAGAACTCATTCACATCAGTTCCTGCCCCATTGGGGCATACAGTCTAAATTCCCCAACACCCACACACGTATACAGACAGAGACAGACAGACAGACTAGGGTCAATTTGTTAGCAGCCAATTAACCTACCAGTATGTTTTTGGAGTGTGGGAGGAAACCGTAGCACCCGGAGGAAACCCACGCAAACACGGGGAGAACATACAAACTCCTCACAGATAAGGCCGTTGTCGGGAATTGAACTCATGACCCCAGTGCTGTAAGGCAGAAGTGCTAAATACTTAGCCACTGTGCTGTCCTTATGATGTCCATCACTGTTCCTGATAATTGTTATTCTTGAGTCTCCCATCAATACCGGTGTGGCGAGCTATTGTCTGATCAGGTAGGTCAGCTTCCAAATTCTCAAGTCTTTTTACATGTGAAAAATTTAGACATAGCAACGACCAATCTAAGGAGTATTGCGAAGCTTTAGACTAGGGATATTATATCTCCCTTCTATGGAGCTCCTTCCCTGTAATTCGAGGACCTCAGAGATGTTTAATGGGAATGGTACAAGTCCTACATTATGTTGTCCCTGAGGCACAAAAGAGCACACCCAGAACTCGCCCAAATCCAGATTACTATTGGACTGGCATCGCTGGATGCACTTTTCTTCAACTAGGGAGTCACAGTACTTACAGATATATTATTCTTCAGACAATAGCCCCTCACACTGTCTCCGAGTTCCAGAGTTACCAGACCTTTTCATTAACCCCGAACTGAGTTTGGCAACAGGCTGTACTGATTGTTCTAACAACTTCTCCTCCATCTCCACTTCATCAGTATCACTACTGGACCCTTTCTCAGTCACCTGTCCACCATCACAAGAGTAGAATGTCCTAAATAGAATAAAAATTTGAAAAATCCTGGAAAAAGAAGAGTATGAAAACTGCCACTCCATTGCTGTGATAATAGTCTGTACAATGTCTTTGACTCAGATGTCAGTAGCTGCAGTCTTTAGATCTCCCGGAACAGGTTCACGAGTGACAGATCTGTGTTGTCAGTCTCTGCTTTGTCTTGTATGTTCTCCGGATTGTCGTCTTTCCTGCAGTGAGTAGAATGCACCCAAGAGTCTCTTTCTGCTACCTTCAAAGATGTGGTGCTGTTCATCAACACTTGGTACGGGCCTTCCCAACAGTCTGTTAAACAACCTGAGCGTAAGTAATTGCGGATCATGACATATTCCTCAGGTTGAACATCGTGACAGTTTGTTTCTGGTATACCAGGTTAAAGCATTTTGAGTTTATGTTGCTGTTGTCTTAGCTGTTTGCTAATTTTTTATGAGATATTGAACAGTCACTTCATTATTGCACTTTAAATCATCCTGTGGACCTATGATCAAATGAGGTTGTCTGCCAAAAAGTATCTCAAGGAAGTGGTTCTGATGCTATGGAGAACTAGTGGCAAAGCTTCTGGCCACGCCAATCCAGTTTCAGCCATTACCTTACTCAGTTTGTTCTTAATGGTACAGTTTACCCTTTCCACCTTACCACTGGCTTGTGGTCGGTAAGGAGTTTGAAGTCTGCTATCAATTCCCATAAGTTTACACATGTTCTGAAAGATATCACCAGTAAAATGAGTACCCCTATCACTTTCTATGTTTCCAGGGATACCATATTTGCATACAAATTCCTGAACATTTTTTTAGCAGTAAAAACAGCAGTATTACTGGCAGCTGGAAATGCCTCTACCCTGTTAGAAAACACATCAGTACAGAATAATACATATTTGAGATTCCTGCAAGGTGGTAATTGGATGAAGTCAATTTGTATTACCTGAAATGGTCAGTCTGTAGTAGGAACATGGGATGGCTCAGTTGGTATTGTTTTCCAGACATTTTTCCTCAAACAGGTAAAACAAGACATTGCCTTCTTGCCGGCTTGAAAAGAAAAGATTGGTGCACACCAGTATGCTCTAACCAGCTTACACGTACCTTCTTTACCCAGATGAGTCAGACCATGTGCTGCCTCAGCTAGGCCTGGGAAATATGTTCTGGGAGCCACGGACCTACTTTGTCCATCTCTCCAGAGTCCAGAGGACTCTTGACCACAACCCTTCGCTTTCCAGACCGTCTTTTCCTGTAGGGAACACAAATCTTGCATTTCAATTAATTTATGTGTGTTTGTCGTCTGGAAAACCATCATTTTGTCAGTTGTGCTGTGAATGTGCTACTGGTGTGCCTGCCACTGTCATAAAGTTTGTAAGATGTGAAAGGGCCCCCAAAATCATGCACTACCCTGAAAGTGTACCTAGAGTCAGTGTATATATTAGCTGATTTACCCTCTGCTAACTCACACGTTCCACGAGTTCGTCCACTTGGGCTGAGTGAAGTGGGCCAAGGAGTTCAGCTTCTATAACAACCTCATCATCTACAACAGCATAACCGGTACATAGTTCTCTTGTGTGTGTCTGTCTTTGACAACGCCCATCCGTGTAAACTTAAAATCTCCATTTTCTAAGGGTGTGTCACGTATGTCAGATCTCGCAGTAAAAGTCTGGTTAAGATGTTCCATACAATCATGTGTATCAGTATACCTGCAAAATTCACCTTCAGCCAGAGTCTCTTCTCTATCCACCCTTTGTACATCTCAAGGCCCATATGGTACGTATCTGGATTTAAAGTATTGCACCATTTGATGGTGATATTTGCAGGTGCCATCAGAGCTAGTTCCCACTTTGTGAACCTTGCTGAGGAGATATTTCTGGTTTGAGCTGAATTTAACAGAGCAGATGCTCCATGTGGTGTATAGACAGTCGAATCATGTCCTAATACTACGTCCTCGCTTACTTACCAGAAGAGCAGTTGCTGCTACACTTCTTAAACACGTTGGGAGTGATCTTGCCACAGTGTCCAATTGTGCACTGTAGTATGCTACTGGTCTGCTAGCATCACCATCTTTCTGTGTCAAGACACCTGCTGCACAACCATCAGATTCCGTACAATACAACTCAAAAGGCTTTTCAAAATCAGGTATTCCCAAAGCAGGTGCTTTAGTCAGACTCTCTTTAAGGTTAAAGAATGCCTGCTCTGACTCCACTGTGTGTGTAACATGCTCAGGCTTTGAGGATGAGAATGATTCCCTTAGGATGTAAGCTCGTCCCTTAGGATGTAAGCTCGTATGAGCAGGGCCCTCTTTCCTCCTGTCTCCATACCTGTTCTTTCACTCCGTCTCTACTGTATTTGCCTGCCCGGAGTTTACGTAGTATTGGTATTTTATGTTTAATATTCTGTACTGTTTTGCCCTGTATGGTCTACGATACATATAATAATAATAATAATTCCTGCAATGATAATGCCAAAATAGAAAAACTTGGAATCCATGATCTACAATATCCACACATCCCCAAGAAGGTTCTGCTGATTCTGCGGCAGGGTCATGTTTTGTATTGCTTGTATTCTGTCCGTTGTCAGATGTCTTAGCCCCTGGGTGAGACAGTGTCCCAAATATTTAACCTTGGTCTGACATGGCTGTTATTTGCGTGACATCTCTTGCATGTTAATTGCATGGGCAATGGCTTAAATGACAGTGGGTTACCTTTAAAATTACTCAATGTAGGATATAAATTGCATGTTATATTTTTATTATCGGCTTTACTCCCCCCCCTGCCCGCATACATATATATATATATATATATATATATATATATATATATATATATATGTGTGTATATATGTATATATATATATGTATGTGTGTGCATGTGTATGTATGTATATATATATATATATATATATATATATATATATATGCAGTGCTTTTTTTGTCATAGAACTCACCGGAACTGAGTTACGGCACCTTTTTTCAATGGATTTTCTAATTTTCAAAGTAACTTTTGAACATTTGGTGTTTGGTCCACGTGGACTTGAATCGCCCTGTCGAGCTTAGCAGGTCGGCGGCAAAATCATTGAAACAGTGCATGCAGGCTGCTTGTGTGTCGAGTCGGATGCATGCATACTTCGTCCGCACTAGTTGTGATGGCACTGCTAGGCTTGTGGCGCTGTCAGGCTTGTGATTGGTCGTGTGGTCGCATGCTGAGTGCTTTCTGCGGGCGGCGACTGTTATTTTTACAGTGATTTAATACGTGATGTGAGTTCCGGCACCTTTTTACTTACAAAAAAGCACTGTATATGAATATAGGTGTGTATATATATATATATATATATACACATCTATGTTTATGTGGCATACACAAAAGAGGTCATCAGGTTTGCAATCCAGATTTACAAGAGTAGTATCATGTGGTTAGTGAATAAGAATTCATACATAAGAGTAGCCTCTGAATGACATACAATACTGATTTTTCTTTTAATTTAAAAAGTTATTTTGTGCATGCATTGTATTGTTCCTATTTTTAATCTCAACCTAAGATCAAGTGTTGGATCTTCATCAACACTAAAATGAGCTTATAAATATGAAGGGTTTGATATAAAGAAGGACATAAATCCATTTACACTATGTAAGAATGCAACTACGTAAAATCAGAGACACTGTGCATGTGCTCAACTTATAATCTAGTTTGAATTGAGTGTGAATTGAGCATATCTTATACTCCACTTGCACTTGGAGAGGCAGGTCTGATGTGTCCACATGTAATTTAAGTACAGTAAGTGCATCCAATTTTGACTTAAACATAAAGATACATACGATACAGCTTTTTTTACAGGCGGTGTAGACCAGTCATGGCGGTATTGGCGTAGACCAGTCATGACGGTATTGCAATAATCAATATGGGAGATTATTAGTGAATGAGCTAAAGTTCTGCTGTCTCTTATGTGAAATATGCCCATATAACACAGATGGTGAGAGATCCATAGAAGATAGATCAATTTGGGTATCATCCGTATAGAGATGGTACTGAAATCCAAACAAGCTTATTAGTTTCCCAAGAGTGGTATAGATATAGAAGAGCAGAGGACCTAATACTGAACCTTGTGGTAATCCAACTCATAAAAGAAGCATGGTAGAGGTGGATCAAGTGAAACTAATACAGAAAGCAAGATTAGATTAGGATGAGAACCAGGATAGGACAGTGTCCTGGAGTCCTAGGGATAATAGAGTTTGTATGAGAAGAGCATGGTCAACAGTGTCATATGCAGCAGAGAGATCCAGGAGAATTAGAAGCCATTAATGTCCTTTAGATTTAGCAGTGATCAAATCATTGTCAACCTTTGTCAATGTAGTCTCTGTAGAGTGTTGGGAACAAAAGCTTGATTGTAATGGGTCTAATAGCATACTGATAGAGAGAGATTACAGATTTTAATTAAGGTCGTGATGACCACAGATCTACTGATTTGTGAGGGTATAGGATGAAGAGGACAGGTAGTAGAGTAGGAAGATAAGAAGAAAGTAGATATTTCATCTTCATTTATGGAATCAAATGAAGAGAGGGTGCCAGGAAGGAATTGAGCTGGTTGTTTGTTGAGGAAGAAGATACTATTTCAATTATTTTCAGATACATTTTTGTGTGTACACAAAATTTGCAGTTTTTACAAAATCAGGCCAAAGAAGAGTAAAAAAATATTCGTTTTTGTATTTGTAAATTAGTGCAATTTGTTTTAAAATGTATTGTTTGCTATAATTTTTGTAACTCAGTTATTTCTGAACTTTGGAATGTTGATGATAAAATTAGTAAAGCCCTGTTCATTTTTTTTTTAGTTTTGAAAAACACAAGTATATTTTATGGTAAATTGTGGATTAAAGCAGGGAGGAATTCTAGCTCAAAGTCTAAGAACTAAGAAGTCTAAGAATTTAGGTACTTCCTTAAATTATGCTTAGCAGTCAGCAAAACTGGTGCATTCCTTGATCCTAAGGGGTATAAAACTAGTCAACTAGATTAATAATGGATCCCTCTATATCAATATCATCATCTGTGATGCTTAAGTTGCACACAATACAGTGTTCCAAAGAAGATTAATTACAAGCCAAGATAACATACATTTATCAAAACACGATTAAAAGTAACTCTTTTATTCTAACTTTCAATGGGTGGTTGTAGCACTATCAATACATATTTTTGAAGAGGTGCCACGAAGTAAATAAATGACCCCATTCTTTGAAACAATTTCTAAATTGTTTCAATTATTTTCCATTCAACAGAAGAGATGTAAAATCTATGTAGCTTCTGTGGTATTCTGACAGTGTACACAATGTACACATTTATCGATAACATTTGAGGGTTTAGATAACTAATTGTCAGAAGGTGTGATTGTTGTGGGAAGTTTAGCCATGTATCTATGCATCTATGTTTATATGACATACACAAAAGAGGTCACCAGATTTGCAATCCAGATTTACAAAGTAGCAGTTTTCAATAATTAACAGCCTACACATTAAAGTAATAACCTGTTTTAAATAGATTTGGCATTGAGTATAAAAATAATCGAATAGTAATAATTTCCTTCTTGGAGAGAATTTGTAAACAATTTTTGAGATAACTTCATTCATTAAAACAAAGTATAATGGTGTTTTGCTGTTTATCCCATTAATGTGCATAATGCAGAGTTATTTATTTAAACTGAGAATACAATTGCATGTAGAAGATCTTGCATAATGAACCTCATTTAGAGAAAGAGGTCAATTCAACTAGATGAGGCAATTTTGCACATTGATAGAACCATGTTGCATTGTATGGAAGGGGGAGGGGGGAATTTAAAATGTACATGGTGTAATTGCATTGAACCATGGTTTATCCAGGTCGAAAAATGCACCCTTTTGCTGGATTTGCTAAACCAAAATTGGATTTAGAGGCCAATGTTATTTTTGAAATGTTTAGCCTCTAGAAATACAATAGGTTACTTCTAATATTCTTTTTTGTTTGCAATAAGGTGTTACAACATTCTTTCTACTATACAAGTTTTCATTTGAAACAAATTAGGTATGATTCCATCCTTATATCCATTTGTGTTTTGTTCATATAATGTTTCTATTATTTATGACATCACTATGCACCAGATATAAATAAAAATGGAAATTTAGAAAAAAAATGAATAATTAAATATTAACTGTGATGACCTCAGGTAGCAGGAAAAGCAAAACAGTCTATAACAGAGACATGGAAGCACCCAGCCAACTAAAAAAAGGAAAAGTAACAAGAAAGTCCTCCAAATTCATGGTTCAGCATCCTCTTGTATTCTTTTTTTTAATTATGTTTATATTTGAAAAACTCACAAAAAAACAAAGAAATTTACAAGCAGACAGAAACGCTCACATAATGTTGCAGTTAATATATTAACAAAGTTGCTATAAAAAAAATACAAATAAGTTTTGACTGTAGACAATTGAAATGATATGATTATTGTATGAGTTTTAAGTAGAGATGCTCAGGCTCGGTTTTCTGAAAACCGAGCCCACCCAAATTTAAGGAATCCTAGTAGACTCGTGAGCCAGTTCGTTACTTTTGCGCGTCCTCGGATCTAAATCAAGACAAAACATCATCATTGCATTGTCAGATCTCGCGGGTTTTGGATTCCATAAGTACCTCCCTCATCCGGAGATCCAGCGCCATTGGTCACACAGAAACAGGGGTAGCAGTGTTCTTGTAACTCTTCAGTCTCCAGTGACATTGATCAGTGCCATTGCTCATACAGAAACAGGAAGGGAAGCAGTGTTCTTGTCAGTTGACAAAAATTGACTGGAAAAGATTGGAAATTAATGTTATTGAGGTTAATAAAAATGTAGGGATAAAAAAGACCCAAATTATGTGATTTTAGCAAACAAAAATAGGGATTTTAGAAAAAACAAAACACACAAGGGCGGTTTTGCCAAAACACTAAGTTAATCCAGATCCAAAACCTGTCAAAGAAGCGTCCGCGGCAGTGCTGTATTGTAGTATAATACAACACTGCCGCGGCTGCTGTAGAATTCAGACTCACCGAAATGGAGCTGCTGCGCATGCGCAGCAGCTCCCTCTCACAATATTTTTATTTTTTTCCGGGGGAGCGGAAACCCCCCCTTCTAAATCCTGCGTTCACCCCTGCCTCAAGGATTCCACAGCGCCTTACAGAATACAAACAGTTGACCATACAGGGTAAACAGTACAGAACAATGAACAAGTAAAACCACGACTTCAATAGCTCTAAGTACCTTCCATGTGTAAAGCCAGGGCTGTCTTTCCCATTGGGCAAGTTGGCAACTGCCCGGGGGCCCCACGGACATAGGGGCCCCATAGACAGGTCTCTGAAGTAATTAAGAAAAAATAAAACAAGCTTAACTTTTTGCGGACACACAGTGGCAATCCGTCTTCCTTCAAGCACAACAATTTCAGTGGTGAGCGCACAGAGAAGAGCCACAATGTGACGGATAAGCAAGCGAGGAAGAAAGAGAACAGAAAAGAAGAAAAAATAAGAGAAGAAGGAGATAGAAAGGTAAGTGAAGGGGGACAAATAAGAGAATAATGGGGGGCACAGTATCTGATAATACAGGGGCAGGGGGGGCAGAAGAATAATAAAGGGGGATAAATAGAATAATGGAGGGCACAGTGTCTGATACAGGGGCAGGGGGAGACCAGAATAATGATGAAGGTGACAAATAGGAGAATAATGGGGGGCACAGTATCTGATACAGGGGCAGGGGGGGGGCTTGTTGTCACTGCTTTGCCCGGGGACCCATAATGTTGTTAAAATGGCCCTGTGGAAAGCCTAAATGGTGTAGGGTGAGTAGGAGTGGCAGCACAGTTTGCATACTGGTGGCTAGTATTTTAGCTAGTATTTTGTTTATTTTTTTAAATAAATTTATTAGAGTGGACACCAGATCTGTCTGTAGCATTTTTCCAAGGAATTTGTTAAGTTGTAATTTTTTTAAAGCTTGGTTGACTTTTGTTCTGCTAACCCCTGGTTAAGTAGTTCCCTCTGCTGGGGTGTATTTTTGGGAGATTTGCCTCTGACAACAAAGAATGTACTAGATAATCTTTCTTTGTTGGGGCATGTAGAGTCTGGTATATTATGTTTCAAATTGGGTAGCATTATCTTTATGTAAACTCCTGAATCCAATTTCTTTTGATTGTAGCCGTTTGATTGTGTAGCCAGTATGTTTCCTGTAAATGAATGGTTGAAATATTTTAAGGAAAGACATTATTCATTTCCTCTTAATTGAATTATTTAGGCCTGCCAAAATCCATATTCCTGAGTGAATAGAGCTTAGTGTCTTAGTTGTGAGTTGGTGCAGGTGTTTAACCATTGTCCTATACCATGTCTAGGAATGGTATAACCTGGTTGAAGAGCCTACTCCATCCCAGCTGGTGGGAGGGGTGTACTTCTGTGTGGTCAGTTGATCTGGTTAGATCCTCCATAATACTGTATGTTGGTACCTGAGGTGTTACTGATCACAAGAGGCATATTAAAGGAAGCGAGTAGGGATTCTGGGACGTTTAAAAACATAGAACAGCTACAGTAGAGCTCGGGGGGGGGGGGGGGGGCGGGGAAGGCCAAAGCCCCACTGCTTGGCCTAACTTGATGCTCTGATCCCGGACACGCTGGACCGGAAGTTGAGGGCGCCATTGCCGGCTTCATTTCCGGTAAGGCGCTTGGCAGGGGGCACACTAGGAACAGTGCTGTAAATTGACTGACAGCGGGGAACAGTGAGACAACTGCAGAGGACGGGATGGGAAATCAGGAGAGCCCCGGGCAGTGCCGACCGGACATCTCACCAGCGGTGTTCACCCAAACTAGAACCGGGAGTCTGCCTTCCACTTCCCAGCTGAAACATGAATACCCAGCTCTGCAGACTGTCGGCAACCATCTGGCCGCTGTTTAACACTTCCTCTCTTAAAGCTGTCTACGTGGCTGGATAGTGGAGAGAGAACCTAATTATATGCAGGTCCTACACTGACCTATATGCTTTAAACACCTTTAATATGCAGTTAAAATGAGATGCACTCACCTCCCAGGTATAGTGGTTAGCAAGGACTGGCTCACAAGATATACCGAGTGCGGGCTTATTGCCAAGCAGCTGTTACCATATACTGAGCGCGGGCTTGTTTTTCTCTGGTTTTGTTTCAAAATATTGCCTTTTTGTCATAGCAGCTGTCCATCAAGCCTATTTAAGGCACATTTGGGTGTGGTTCACAAGCCAGCCCTTGCTAGATGTAAACCCCTATACCTGGGATGTGAGTGCATTTGATTTTAACTGCATTTTAATGGTGTTTAAAGCATATAGGTCAGTATAGGACCTGCATATAATGAGGTTCCCTTGACGTTGGGATGCAGGCTTAAAATTTTGATCAAAATATGAACTAATATCTCATGTTTTCATTTTGCTAGACACACATAGATATGCAGTGAAAAGGATAAGCGCTGACAACTGTCTTTTTTGTTTTGTATACATATATTAGGGATGTGCACCGGCCACTTTTCAGGTTTTGGGTTCTGATTAGCTTGAGGTTTTGGGTTCTGATTGGTTTTGCAAAAACACCCCACTAAAGGTTTTGGTTCTGATTTTGGGTTTTGGGTTCTGATTTTTTTTTCAAAAAAAGCATAAAAAGTGCAAAAATCCATATTTTTGTTTTTTTTTCCACTCCTACACTATTATTAACCTCAATAACATTCATTTCCACTAATTTCCAGTCTATTCTGAACACCTCACACCTCACAAAATTGTTTTTAGTCCAAAAGGTTGCACCGAGGTAGCTGGATGGCTAAGCTAAGCGACACAAGTGGGCGGCACAAACACGTGGCCCATCTAGGAGTGGCACTGCAGTGGCAGACAGGATGGCAGTTTGCAAGAGTTTGCCAGAGGTGCAAGATGGAATTGTCCTTGGGCCCTCCCACACACCCTGATGTTGTTGAAATAGAACATTCACACTTTAACAAACCAATCAGCAACAGTGAACGTAGTTTAATCTCTGGTACTAATATTTCTGGACTGCAGGAACAGTGAACGTAGTTTAATCTCTGGTACTAATATTTCTGGACTGCAGGAACAGTGAACGTAGTTTAATCTCTGGTACTAATATTTCTGGACTGCAGGAACAGTGAACGTAGTTTAATCTCTGGTACTAATATTTCTGGACTGCAGGAACAGTGAATGTAGTTTAATCTTTGGTACTAATATTTCTGGACTGCAGGAACAGTGAATGTATTTATATATTGCAGTAGAATTTTTTTTATAGTTTTTGTATAATTTTTTTTTATTATTTTTGTATAATTATTTTTTTATAATTTTTTTTATAAATTTTTAATAACAATGGACTTAGCAGGACAAAGCACAGGACACAGCACCACTGGACTCAGCAGGACAGAGCACAGGACAAAGCACCACTGGACTCAGCAGGACAGAGCACAGGACAAAGCACCACTGGACTCAGCAGGACAGAGTGACAGGACACAGCAGCACTAAAAAAAAACAACCACCCTCTTCCCTGATGTGAGCCCGACTGAAGATCGCGGCGGCAAGCGGGGAATTTATAGAATCCGAGTCTTGCGAGATCCGATGGCGGGCTTTGGAGCTCAGCCTCGCTTTCAGTGTTTCTCCCCGACGAATATACCCGAACAGTGCTCGGATCGCCGTCGGATCCGCACTGTTCGGGTGGGCTCGGATTGCGATAATCCGAGCCCGCTCATCTCTAACATATATGGGCATTTATATTGCCATGCAGCTGGTACCACATACAATATAGGATATACCGAGCGCGGACTTATTGCCAAGCAGCTGGTACCATAGATAATGTGGGGATATACCGAGCACGGGCTTATTTTTCCCTGGATAGTGGAGAGGCCTCTTGTGAACACCCATCTTGATTGAAGACCTGCTGTATTGCCAGGTTCGTGTGGAACATACTCCACTCTCTTATCTACTGGTCAGCTCTAGCTCCACCACGCAATCTCGGGACTGGTGCTCTTTTAGAGGAGACTGAGTACAGCCTGCTTCTGAGAGAACCCACAGGTGAGCAGCTTACTATATGTCTGTACTGATCTGTACCAAGTTGGGGATATAGGCCACCCACCCTGGCCTCTACCAACTATTTGCTGCAGATCCTGCCCAGTTAAACTCACCTGCCTTGGTCAGATAAATCAACACCTCCAGCGCTCACGCTGTAACTTCTTTATAGATCCACGTTCAGTTTCAACTACAGGGGTCTGCTGCCACCTAGTGGACATATGATTTATTGCAATGTTATTTCTAGGTGACAGATGTTGAATAACAGAGAACTCAGCTCCAGCTAATATATCCATGTAACATACATGATGTTCTGACCACCGCCTGCATGTATCCTATTCTGCGCGACTGAGCATGACTAGCTCATAGAATAAACCTTCAAGTTGTGTCCAAATGTTATCATTGACGGATCACTCTGAATTTAAGTGACCTCTTTATCTATAATAATATAGAGCACCGTCTGGATATTTCACTCTACTTTACTGCTGCGCTTCTGCCTAGATAAAGCCACCCATCTGCCAGCTATTCTCATTAACCTAGGGGACCTGATAATTCACCCAGATGGCTCCTAAAAGGATCAAAAAGATTAAAAAGCTCAACCCGTCCTGCGCAACCTTGCAGCCCCCCTTCTTTAAGCAAAATAAGCAGCGATCTATGTCCTCCCCTAGGAAACGGGGAGGGGACGGGGAGACGGCTCTGAGCAGCTGGATATTGCCTCGGCATCCACCCCACCTTCTGAGTCTTCTACCCACATGATCGATCCTGAGGCTCCGATTTCATTTAAGTCAATGCAAACTTTGCTAGCCTCCTTGAAAGCCGACTTATCAGTGGAGTTGAGAGCCTCTATGAAAGCCATCCAAGCAGAAGTTGTGGCACAAGGCTCCAAGACGGTACATCTTAAGAACAAATCGAAAGAACTGGTCTCTTCGCATAGCGAATTTATTGCATCTCATGAACAACTTGAGTCAGAAGTTATCACCTTGAGAGATAAGATGGCGGATATGGAAGACAGATCGCTTCACAACAACCTCAAAATCCGGGGAATACCAGATTGGATCTCAAATGCATATTTACTATCCTTTGCCACAAATCTGTTCCAGAAACTTCTCCCTTCGGCTTCCACACTAGACCTAACCATCGACCGCATACACCATCTCCCTAAAAATAAGAGAGCACCGGACACCATTCCCAGAGATACTTTATTATGCGTTCACTTCTTCCATATTAAGGAACGCATCCTGCGGGCGGCTAGGGAAGCAGAAGGCACAGATTTCCTTCAAGACATTCAAGTGTTCCCAGATTTTTCCCAACACATGGTGGCAAAGCGAAGAGCTTTTCAAACAGTCACAAGAACCCTAAGAAGTAATGATATTTCCTACAGATGGGGGTTCCCAGTGAAATTGTTGATCTACAGACAACGTGCTGCATATCATAATTTCAGTTGAAGAAGGGACAAAGCTTTTAGCATCCTGGAACCTTCCGGTATCTCAGCCTGAACCCAAAGCCAGAACCCACATTTATAATGACTGGTCTACTCAGGGGGAATCGGGGCGCAGAGACTCTCTGACTCGGGAAGTGCTCCCTAGTGCGACCTGAGTTCTTTCTCCTTTGGGCCAAGACCCAAGAACACATTCTTCTCCAAGAGTTGGAGGCAGCTGTGGGTCATATTTCCATAAACTCTCCTTGGCCTCTATCTCTTTATCTTAAGGGCAATACATGAAGATTCGTTTGAACAAGTGGTCACTAAGACCATCTAAATAACTTCAGACTTTAGGCGAGGGTCTTTAAGACTTTTTTAATGACTCTGGAGACCTGGGCGAACATCCCCAGGACCTTTTACAGTACATTGAGGGTGCACTAAAGTTGTAGTGTTGAGCTGTTGCTCGTTGTTGGATACCCCTCCATTCCTATGTTCCATTTGTATTGGGTGATGCCTTTATCTTTAGGTCCGGTCTAACACACAGATGCAGTGACTTCACGGACTCCAGAGGCTGATCTCTAGTGGAGGGACGACCCTGTGCTGACCCACTCTCCAGACAAGGTCCTACTTGATCTGCTTCTGCACTAACCTGTATTATGTTTACTATTTACAGTATTGCTAGAGAGAGTTATAATTGAATATAGAGTTAGTTCCTACAACGTTTGACTGCCATTTGTCTCTCCAATCACTGGGATGTAGATCTATTTGTTTACCCCATATATAGGAATATATATATATATATATATATATATATATATATATATATGGTCTGATATAAATAATCTCCCTTTTGATAACCTAGTACATGTTATCTCCTCTTGACCGGGGAGTTTAGAAACGCTGTATATGTGCCTGTTACGATATGCATATTCTGTGATTGAGTTTTGATATGTGCTCATACCTATTTACTCGATTTTAGACATGTTATTGTTTAGGTCATACATGCGGGTGGTGGTGCCAGCTGGCCTAGGCCATGCACCCCAAGTTTTTATTTTGCCGGTATTTGCCCTCTCCGGCAAAAATGTTAATCCTATATTTGGGATTATTTCTATTTCCCCACCCTCAGAGGGGATATGTAACCTCCCTGTCTTGGCCCTCCCCATACCTTCTGGAACACAGCACCTGAAAATAATTACATTGACTCCATTAAGAGACCATGTCAACTTCGACTGGAGCCTCACATATCGCTTCCTAGTTGTAATGCTTCCTATCCCTCCCTCTAATTGATGGTTACATTTCTGTCTCAGAACGCCAGAGGGCTTAACTCCCCTGCCAAACGGAGGCTGGCATTACCATCATTTCATAAATCCAAAGCTGACATTATAGCAATTCAGGAGACACACTTTGCAGCCAAAGCTCACCTGTCTTTAGGGACCAGCATTTTCCTATATGTTACACTGCAAATGGACCCCACAAAAGGTGCGCAGTTGCCATTTTGCTTAGCTCGAAATGTTCCTTTAAACTTTCCACAACAGTGGAGGAAAAGATGGGTAGATACCTGATAGTTATAGGCCAACTGAATGAGCAATGGATAACTTTGGTGTCACTAACTCCAGACAACTTCACTTCTTGAAAAGTACTTTAGCCCTGATTGAAAAGGTTAAAAGAGGCAGTCTGGTGATAATGGGCAATTTCAACCTAGTAATAGAGCCTAAAATAGACAGATCTCTTAAACCAGGATCTAAACAGTCGCAACCCCCTACTACCCCGGATATGGCCCCGGGTAGGCTTTTGGCCGAATTTGGATTGTATGACATCTGGAGAACATTTCACCCTAAAGATAGAGACTACACTTACTTTTCTACAGTACACAATATCTACTCTAGAATTGATCTCATCCTCTCAGAAAAATGGTCTTTACAAAATACCCATAAAACACAGATTCTCCCCATGTCATGGTCTGATCACGCCCCTGTGACATGGACAAGGAAATCTAATAGAGCACCCTTTGTGTTACGACCATGGCATTTGCCAGAACACTTGTTACTCTCGGTTGAGGCAAAATTAGAGATAGCAGATGCCATTCACTCCTTTACACAAACCAATGACCCAGCCGATACTTCCGTTTTACATACTGGTGCGCTCTTAAGGCGGTAGGTCGGGGCAGGATTATCCAGATAGTCTCTAGATTACATAATGCGAACATACACTTACAGACTGAATTGGAAGCAAAACTTAAACTTTTACACACCCAGAACAAATCAAACCCGTCCAAAACAATGAATCTTGAGAGAACACGGGTCAAAGCCAAATTGCAAAAACTACTTATGAAGCAAACCCAAATGGCACTATCTAAGCTACGCCAAAAATACTATGTAGTGGGTAACAGAGCGGGTGGATTACTGGCACGTAAACTCCGGGGTCTACGGGCCCGAAATCGTATTAGAGCCATCACATCTTCCAAGGGCACTAAGATTACTAACCCTAAAACTATTGCAGACTCTTTTGCAGCTTTCTACACAGACTTATATAACTTGCATACCAACCCCTCTACCTACCAGCCGACAGAACATGATATTGCCACCTTTTTGGGAGATCTCCCCCTTCCAGCTATATCCCCCTCTCTCAGGGAAGAACTGAATGCCCCCTGGTCCTTAGATGAAATAGATAGGGTCATTAAACAACTTCCTAAGAATAAGGCACCTGGCCCTGATGGATGTAGTAACTCATTTTTCTCCACATTTCAAGATGTACTGTCACCTATCCTTCTCCAACTGTATGAGACCGGGACTCATTCTGGCTCCTTCTCATCCGAGATGTTAGAATCCCATATAGTGGCAATCTCTAAACCTGGAAAGCACCCTACTGACTGCATGAACTATCGTCACATAGCCCTTTTAAATACTGATGTCAAAATATTCGCAAAACTTATTGCCAACAGACTTGCTCCTATCATCCAGGAATTGATCCATCCAGACCAGGTGGGTTTTGTGACAGGTAGACAGGCCCCTGACAATTCGAGACGTATCCTCCATTTATTAGAACAATGCCATAAAAATAACGATAGCATGTTATTGCTATCTCTAGATGCCGAAAAGGCGTTTGATAGGTTACACTGCTCTTACATGACTCAGGTTCTCCATACTTTTGGGTTTGTCGGTAATATCCTGAATGCCATATTATCCCTATATTCAAACCCATCCGCGCGAGTATATAGTGACGGATTTCTCTCCTTAAACTTTTCAATTACTAACGGAACCTGACAGGGCTGCCCCATGTCCCCCATTATCTATTTAATGGCTATAGAACTGTTGGCGGCACGAATAAGACTTGACCAAGGGTGCACAGGACTAGAGGTGAGAGGGTCATCCCATAAAGTGTGCTTATTCGCTGACGACGTACTTCTATTTGTGACTAACCCAGAGACCTCGCTGCCAGTGATCCATGACCTGCTGTTTCAGTTCGGGAGAGCTTCTCTTTATAAACTGAATACCTCAAAGACAGAAGTACTCCCTATAAATGTCCCAGCAGCCAGATTACAGGCTTTAAAAGATAAATGTATTTACTCTTGGAAAACTACTGGACTTACCTTGGGATTAAATTAACTCCTCATCTAGACTTAATTATAGAGCATCATTTTTCTCTACTGCACCAACAATTATTGAAGCTTATAGGGTCGTGGATGTGCTTCGAGGTCTCTTGGTTAGGCAGGATCTCAGCTTTTAAAATGATGCTTCACCCTAAATGAATGTACCTATTCCGCATGCTCCCGTTTTGCCTTTCCCCAGGGTTGCTAGCCAAATTTACCTTTCTGATGAAAACACATGTTTGGAAGTCCAAACCCCCACGTATTGCTATGCAACGTATGACTAGAGGGAAACAACAAGGGGGACTGGCCCTCCCTCTCTTGACAAAATATCATGAGGCTTGCATTTTGTCCCAGGTTCGAGACTGGTACCTTCCAAGGGGGGTGAAACCTTGGGTAGACCTGGAAATAGCACATAACTCAGAATTTTCCCTGATGGATCTTCTATGGGTACCTGGTCAGTGGAGACCTCCCGTGGAGACCTTGCCAGCCATAACAAGGGATACTCTGACTGTGTGGGATCGACTGTGCCATGATACTGAGGGGCTGTTATGTCCCACGACGGGTGTGTCGTTACAGGTGGTCACCAGACAAATAGCAGACTTGAATCTTTCTGGATGGATCAGTAGGGGTATTCAGACTCTAGGACACTTGCTGGACTCGGGTGAGCTTTTCTCCTGCTCACATCTCAGTGCCTTGTATTTGTTGCCCAAATGTGACTTCTATAAATACCTCCAAATCAGGCAACTATCAACTTCTCCGCAATTGAGAAATCTGGCGATAGGACCTCCCCTGGCCAGGTATTACTTCCCGTTAACTAAAGGTAGTAGTAGAGCCAGCATTACCCTCTGGTATAATACCCTACTGGGCCTTAATACTGCATCTAAGTCTAAACCTCAGCTCCAATGGGAAACAGACCTCCAGTTACAATAGTTAGAAGAAGACTGGGCACATATTTTTACCAACTTCTTCAAAATGTCTAAGTGCCTTAACCATACAGAGATGTTGGTAAAACTATTGAATAGAACGTATGCCACCCCAGATAAACTTCATAAAATCTGGCCTTCCATATCCCCACTATGTTGGCGCAATTGTTCAGAACATGGTGAAATTTTTCATATATTCTGGTCATGTTCTGCGGTACGTCCTCTATGGAACAAGGTTTTCCAATTGATAAGCTCAGTCCTTGGTCACTCGATCCTCGCCACGCCAGAGTTGGCTCTATTACAACACTATCCCCCTGCTCTTCCATGTTGGGATAGCTATGTGACAGGTCAGGTATTGATAGCAACCAGAGCAGCTATCGCTCAGACGTGGAAGCAATCTCTCCCCCCCACCCCTGGCCAAAGTGATCTCTAAAATCAACTTCAATTTTGAAATGAAAACCTTAGGTGTCCCATACTCTACGTTAACATCTTCCCCGCTGATTAAGTGGAGAGCTTGGCACAACTATGTTACCGATGAGGAGGGAGCCCCTTCACATTCCCTACCTTCGCCCACTAACGATGCTGGTGAATGAGCTTTTGTTTGTTTGTATGTAGGATATTAGTTGAGTCTGCTGTATACGGCAAATAGTCAGATAGATTTGGCTTTGATTTTGTATGGTTTCAGAATCATTGTGTTCCATCCCTTTTATGTACCCTTCCCCTTTTTTTTTTCTTCTGTACCCCTTTTGAAAAACTTAGAAAAATCAATAAAAATTTTATTTGTTAAAAAACAAACAAACATAGAACAATATCAACATTAGGTACATTAACAATTTTACTATCTGTAGGTAAACTGTATGGTAATATTTTAGTATCTTTTTCATCTGTTTTGGGATGATGACTCATTTCTTGACCCTTTTTTTTGTATAATGTGGAAATGCTGTTTGGCCACCTGGGGGTCATCAACTTGAGTATTTTTCATCAATGTTGACTGGATGGGTACAGCAAGATGAATATAATTTTCTGCTCATACAGATATTTGCTAATTGGAGAGAATTTCTTCCATTTTTGTGTGACTGTGGTGGAAATTTTTTGAAATAGTAGCTTATTAAAGTCTCTTATCCTAAAATTGTTGATTTCACGGAAAGGCTTTAAGGATAATATCTTTGTCTCTGTAGTCCAGAAATGTTGCCACCACAGGGCTCATACTTTCTCTCAGGTTCAAATCCAGTTTGTGTTTTCATGCATTATTGTACATTACAGTTTAGAATTTCCTACTCTTCTACAAGTAAATTAAAATTTTAACCCAAGTCCAAGACCTGCTGAATAGAAATTTAGCTCAAGACAAAATAATAATTGTTTATAAATATAGACCTGTAGATGTTGTACAGAACCTGATTGTTCTACACAAACAAAAAATTTATCTTGTAGCCCATCCACTATTCAGATTCAAATTGCATATAATGTCAGACATGCAAATACAAATCTGTCCAGAATGAACATGTTCTGTAGCAGAGAAAAATGGTAAAGCAAAAGAATAGAAAAAGTACCTATTTTACTATATCTATTGACAATAACCCAAATGGAAATTATATCTACAGATGGCATAAGATCTACTATGAAATTTATTCAGTTGTGTGTTCAATGTTCAATTTGGAGTTTTTAGAGTTTTTAAAGGTTATAAAAGGCTTGTGAAGCTTGACAAGGTGATTTTAATCTGGGCCTACTCAGAACATGCCTTGAAAAAAATAGATAAAAAAAAAATAATTTTAACTTCTTTGAAAGCAAGAGATCTCATTGATGCTCAGAATAGAAGGAACAAGTAAGCAATTGGCAGGTGCTTCATGTCATCATTGTTAAAGACGAATATGAATATCTTTCTCTCCATATTCCTGACAAAATCCTAAAATGAAACATGGCCTGACTTTCAATATTCACTCAGAATGACCCACAGCAGAGCAACAGATGAAGTAGTTGTAATACAGCAGCTCCTGTTATTGTGTAGATCTTCTTATTACTGTTTAATATGGTATTATTAGTTTAATGGGGACTGCTTTTTTATTTCTAGATTGCGTGGTCTGAAAAGAGGGTGTTCTAATACAAGGTGTATCTGGATTGATTTTTTTTTGTGTATTTGAATACATTTGGATATAAAGATACTCTTAAAGGGGACACTTTTTTTTTTTTTTTTTTAAATTCTACATCTATTTCTAATGAGTTTTTTTGGAATTTGTTTTCATATATATGTTTGTGTGTGTATATATTGTTGTTGGCATTTAAGGCACCACAGTGCTCCGCAACAATATCTATATTGTTTTTATGCTTGTAAAAATGCCAATGTCAGGGAAAATTCCACAATAGATCTTTTGGTAATACTTTAAAAGAGTAAAAATAATACACGAAGGAGGAAAAAAATCATAGCTTGTATAAAGAGCATTTTCTTTAGTATTTTTTTGGTAATGGATGAAAAGCGATCAATAATCACAACTTGGAGGAAAATAAAGTCCACTTGCCTGGTAGAGCATTGAGTTGTTTGGCCTCTTCAATATATTATAGTTTTTTGTGGTCAGTAAAAATAGCATCCTCAGTAATAAATAAAATACCTTCTTCTCTCTTTTAGAGCTAACTTAATAGTTTATGGATAACGATTCTCTGCATCTTAATTACACCTATCAGAGGAAATAACTATTTGCAAATTATGCACAAGCACAATTCTTGGCAGAATGTCTTTGACATTGGGATACAATGATTTAAACATATTGAGATACAAATCTCCTTACCATGGAAGCAACTGTCTCAATTTGAAAATTGGGGTCACACCAAGGGAGGGTTACCATCACATGCTCTGTGGTTAGTGTAGACTTTCATCCCTGTTACAAAGCAACAATTGCAATAGCAAGTACAAACACAAGTACAAACAGTACTTACCTGCAAGCGACTATCCAACAAAAGAAGTTATGACCAAGCAGCACAAAGTCTCCCATATCTTGTTCCAGGTCAAGCTGTTTTACTTTATAAATGCCAATACTACAAAATGTTGCAGGCCACAGAAAAATATGTCCAGAAATCCAGCTTTGAAAACTTAGAAAAATATGAATTCAAATTAAACATTTGATTCTACCGTACTGAGCTCATTAATATTGGAAATTACTTGACCATGATATACTGGAGCAATGTAAATGGGAACAGAGATTCCCACGGTGGTGGTAACCTCAATGTTCATGAAATTTCCCAGGCTCCAAAATCCACCATTATTGTTATGAAAATAAAGTGCATTACTTGAAATGGTAAATAACAGGAGAACATTTGATGTATAGGAAAACAAACACAAATAAAGGGTCCTCTTACTAACAGCTTCTACCACCATTGCACCTTGAACTTACTGCTGCTCTTCAATGCTTATCACAGGGGTAGTTTTCTAAATGAATGACAGCCCAGTGACAAGCAGCAAAGGGCAATGATAGGTGTTGAGTTTAACCACAGCAGTATTCAGTGATGAGCAGAAGAAACTACAAAGAACTAGCAGTTGCTATGGAAACCCAGCCTTTGACTAATCTACTATGTTACAGCAATTAAAGCAATGTTAAAAGTGAATACAAAAAGAAATGTTAGAAACAAATTTCATGCATGGGTGAAGATTTTATGCTGGCCTTTTTTTTGTAATTAAGTTTCTACCTTTTACCAATTTTTAGATATTGTGTAAAAATGTCACTTTGAAATCAATCAGAACAGCACATGCCTGTGTACATTATTAGTGTAAAGATTGTGCTACATAAGTTCTGTGATCTTGGGTAACCTGTCATCACAGATAGTGTAAAAATATATTAAATATCATAAAGTATGACAGAATCCTCTCCTCTCCCTAGTAGAAAATAATAATACAGTATTCAATGTAATATCCCATAGTGTCCTTGCTACAGCTGACTAAAAGCTCTGGTCATCTCCACGGTGCTCTTTTTGGTGGGATGAAGTATAATAACATCCAGCTGGCTAACAGCTGGGGATTACTCCTGGCTCCTGAGGGTGGTGGGTACTGAAATATTAATAATAATAATAATAATAATAATAATAATGGTCTTGTTGTATGGTGGAAACTAGTTAAATAACCCTCTTTTCAGTTGGGGGGGGGGTCCTTTATAGCCCTTGGGTGTGGAGCTGGCAAAGTACCAGTCACCAGATGGGAATAGAATTGTGAACCCCAGATGTGGCTTTGAAATCCAATGATCTTACCCATACTCCAAGTCCCAGCAAATGTGCTCATGGTTGGTAGCTCTTCAGTTTTTAGCTGGTTTCCATATCCACCACTGCACAAGCGAGACTAGGTGTCACAATCTGTAGCTAGACTTCCTCTTTCATATTCTCTGTGCCTCTTAATGTATTCTATGTGTTTCTATTTTGGCATGGTCATTGAAATCTTCATCATCATCATCATCATCATTTATTTATATAGCGCCACTAATTCCGCAGCGCTGTACAGAGAACTCATTCACATCAGTCCCTGCACCTTTGGAGCTTACAGTCTAAATTCCCTAATATAGACAAACACACACTCACACAGACAGACAGACAGAGAGGGAGGGACTAGTGTCAATTTTGATAGCAGCCAATTAACCTACCAGTATGTTTTTGGAGTGTGGGAGGAAACCGGAGTACTTGGAGGAAACCCACGCAAACACAGGGAGAACATACAAACTCCACATGGTTGGGAATCAAACTCATGAACACAGTGATGTGAGGCAGAAGTGCTAACCACTAGGCCACTGTGCTGCCCATTTTAGAGTTTTTCCCAAGTGGAACAGACTTTGAAATATTGGTGATATGTGTGCACATTCTGAATTGAGTCCATTCAGAGCAATGTCGCGAATGCATTTGGTCATGGAACTCAAGCAATTTGGAACTGACATATGGGTTCTGCAATGCAACACAAGTAAAACAACAATGTGTTTATGTCCGAGTTAGCGCTCAAAGCTCTCACATGAGATTCATGCCCTTCATTATTAAATGTGGTCTTGTTGCTGACATCCTTCCCAGATTATAGAGGTCCCTATGCCATTAATCCAGTGACTACTCTATCTGACCTATTATGTTTGAATTTGGATTTGCTGACTACCACCTCCAGTTTTGACCTTTTTGCTTATGTACCCAATGTCAGGCACCATCCCCGCTTCTCCTCCCTTGCCGTGGACGGACGCCGCTCTCTGCTCCCTGCATGTCCCATTGCTAGGCAACGAGATGCCTCCTCCGGCCGGACCCAGGACGCTCCTCGGCTCCCTGACGGTGGTCAGCCACGCTGACCGTCAATTCCCCTGTCCACCAATGAACTCTCAGTAGCCTCTATATCAGGGAGACTCTGGCAACATTACGGTGCCAGAGAATCTAGGTCTCCCTATGCTCAAACACTCCTGTATCCACTAAAGTCTTCTGCCAGATCGTCTGTGCACCGAACCAGCTAGTCCTGATATTGCATTGGATCTTCCTCTGGTCTGTTCCCTGTTACCTTGTTTTGACCCCTGGCTTCCTGACTTTGCTTTGTCTACTCCTCTGTACCTTGCTTGCCCACATGGTTATGACTCCTGTCTGTACGGCTACGATTGTTCACCGCTCACCCCACTGGTAGCTTCCATGGAGGGCCGCGACCTGCACGCCATTTGCAGCGAAACCCAAATTCCCTTGCGGGGGTCCCTGGCAAAGACCAGTGGTGTGTTAAATTCCGTGCCTCCTTGTGCAGCAGCGCTAATACTTGCAGGTCACCTTCAGCCAGAAACACCCTGTGACACCTGCCTTTATCTAAATCCATGGTACTCAGCCATTAGGATCTTTCCATTAGCATTTCAGACTAACTGTTACTTTCCAATAGTGCTTCCTCTATCATAAGCGCATGTGATACAGACAGTCTTGGAGGCAAAAAAGTAAGCATGTTTGGCTTTAAGGTAAATGGGCTGCTTGAAGTGTAATGCACTAATCTCAATCACTGTTTGTTTGGTGGTCATTAAAGAACAGTATAATACACAGGGAAGCACCTCTGTGCTTTATAGTGCTGTGTCTGGTTGTAATTGTAAAGGACACCACCCTATTTTGTTAGCCCTCGCCTAGTAAATACAATTAGCCTAACATTCAGTGTTCTGGGGGCTGGATTCTGTTATTGAATGGACCCATTATTGTGGAATTCCCTAGAAGTCTGGTGGACAGATGAGGTTGGCTAGAGCAGAGCCATTTGGGAAAAGCTTGAGTGTCTTGCGAACTCTCCGTTCATAAAGAAGAGATCCATGGGAAGGTCTCTTTTGTTTTACTAGTCATCACCTGTACCAAAATGATAACAATGAGCATCTACACTTTTCAGAGCTGGTTGCAATTCATAACCACCAAAAAATTTAACTTGTCCCATTGTCTCCTTAGTTTGTATGGATGACATCAATGTAGGTGAAGTAAGGTTTACTAAAAACATAATGGGCCTGATAAATTAAGGTGTCACGTGCCGTCCCCGTTGCTTCCCTGGGATTCTGACCCAGTGTTCCGACTATTCTCCTGGATTGTGCTTTTCTGTTGTGACCTGGCTTGTTGACCATTCTTCTGCATTCTGTCCCATATTGTTCCTGCGATCTTGGCCTGTTTGACTACCCTTAGGGTCTCCCTTTTGGCACTTTGCATTCCCAATTGGCTTTTGACCCGGACCGTCTGACCCTCCTTACCGCTACATCGGCAACTGGCTAGTAGGACCGCAACCTGCGTGCCTCGAGCAGCAAAGTCCAAACCTCCTTGCCGGGGTCCCTGGCGAGCACAAGGGGCATGTTAGACTCTGCACCTGCTAGTTCAGTAGCGTTAATACTGGTTAGTGGTCTCTGCTCTCTAGTCTACGGCTGAAGCCTGACATAAGGAAAGTAAATAAAAAAATTAAAAAAGGAGTAACTTTGCACCTTGGTAAAACCATGCTGCATTGGAGGGGGATGTAAATTTAAAATGTGATAACAGATTCATAGTTGGGGTAGGGCATGTCCTAGATCATCAACTTTAAATTTCAGTGTACAAATAAAGCTATCAAGTATTTGTGTGCTACATGAGAAAAACAGCCAGTATTTAATTTATGTGCAAAATAATAAACTCATTGCACCCCTTGCATTTTAACGTGGTTTGTTCAGGAGAAAACGTACTCCTTTTTTCCATTACTTTCCTTAATGAATCATGTCCAGTGTGTATCTAGTGAAAATCCTTTATGTGGAGAATAATTAATACTAGCACTAGCACTAAGTTATATCAACCAATCACACATTTGCTTTTATTATCAAACTCACAAATATGTCATCAAGTTTCCTAGTCTGCCAATTGTGTGTACCAGAGGATGTTGTGGCAGTCAGTTAGTCAACTTTTGTATTCAACTTTTTGACTCTTTGTTCAAATAACTGAAACTACTGAAAAGACAGCTAATCTCTTTTTCAAATTTTAAAAACTATAAATACCATAATTGCCTGACCTGTACCAGGCATCTTAATAACATCCTCATCAACATCATCAACATTTATTTATCTAGTGCCAGTAAACTCTGTAGCACTTTACAATTGGGAACAAACTAGAGATGCTCACTGACCCCCGTGTTTTGGTTTTGGTTTTGGTTTTGTTTTGGTATTTTTTTACAAAATTCCATTTTTTTTTATCTAAAATAACATAATTTAGGTATTATTTTGTACCTACATTATTACTAACCTCACTAACACTAATTTCCAGTCATTTCCATTCAATTTTAACCACCTCATAGGTCACAATATTATTTTGATACACTTATAAACAAAGATTGCAGCAGTTCTTGCCAGTGATAAGAAAAAAGGCCATTGTCATGCATGGGCATAAGAACAAAAATCCACCTCGTTAGTGTGGAATTATTTTTACACAAATCCTGACAACAGTTGTCTAGCCATTTGTAGCGTTTTTAAAGCCACACTCAGTAGAGGTAGGGACCTTAACCATTTAGGATCCTCATCCATGTTACGGCATTTGAAGTGAGTTCATGGAAGGCTGTTGGGAAAATCAGAAACTTATGTTAAAAAATAAACAACAAGCAGTCCAGCATCATCTACCCCCTTCTCTCATCTAGATCCCAGCACCTGCAATCTACACCCCCAACACCTTCATCATCAATATCACAGGAAGTGATGAGTTAGTCCTGCATCCAAGTCCCTAATTCTAGATGACTCCTTGGGAAAATCAAAAATTTATATTAAGAAAATAACAACAAGCAGTCCAGCATGATCTGCCTTCCTTCTCTCATCTTGATCCCAGCATCTGCAATCTTCACCCCAACACCTTCATCATCAATATCCTCATAAGTGATTGGAGTGAGTCCTGCATCCAAGTTGCTCCTCCACTAACCATAATTCCTCTGAAGAATTATTGAGTGTTAGTCACGCTGCTGCTGCTGGGGGTGGATCTTCAACCCAGATAAAGACTAGTAGTAGTTTACAACAATTGACTTTTAAACAATCCTATGCTAGAGGAAGAAAGTAAGAAAGCTGTCACCCAGTCTCAAAGCGGATCACAGACACCATGGGGTCTATGCTAGTATTAGATCTGCGTCCAATGTCCACTATTAATGCAGCTGGTTTTAGACAGTTACTTGAGGTCTTCTGTCCCTATTACCAAATTCCATCACAACACCATTTTACTAGAAAAGCTATTCCTCACCTCTACCAGAAGGTTCATAAAAATGTAATTATTGGGATACAAAATGCCATTCTACCCACTGTTCACTTAACCACAGATATATGGACAAGCGGAACTGGGCAAACTAAAGATTATATGACTGTGACAGCCCACTGGGTTGGTTACTCGCCTCCAGCAGGGACAGCAGCAGCGTGTACCCAAGAACTTCACATTTTTCAGAGGCAGGCTACTCTGTGTATCAGCGGCTTCACTATAAGGTATACAGCTGACAATCTGTTACAAAAACTAAGGGATTTCATTGCAACATGATTAATCCTGCTTGGACTCTCCTGCGGATACAGTATATGATTTCTGATAACGACACCAAAATTGTTAGAGCATTACAGCGTTGGGGGGGTGTACTTTAGTCCAGCGAAGTAGTCACCTGTGAAGAGTGTGCAGACACGGTTAGCTTGAGTCAAGTGATTTCCTTAATTATACTTTTTGAGAAGCAGCTTCAAAAATTGAAGGATGAAATAAAACTAAGCAAATCCACTAACTATATTGCAATTGTAGATCTAGGACTTAATTCGCTTCACCAGGATCCAAGAGCTATCAACAGCTTGTATTGACGTCTCTCCTTCAGTTTCTCTGGCAACTGCTTCTCGGAAAAATTTTAGCTTTCCCAAGACACCCAGTGGTAATGCAGATGAGTCAGCACAGCATTTTGACATTTGCTCTGCTCTAAAAGAATTGCCCTAAAATCGTGACAGCTCTGCCATAAAATGAACTACTAATTCCATTCGGAAGGCCATTATTGGCAATTACATCATAGTACATGGTGATGGTGGATTCCAACGGGGAGGAATTAGTATTGTCTGAGGAAGATTAGCACTGAACCCTGCCACCTCTCCTGTTTCTGAGTGAGCTATGGTACAATAAAATGTAGCTGCAGATTTAGACCAAGCCAGGCAGACCTATAATTTAAATTTCAGCAATTACAATTAGCAATGGAGCAATGTAGCTCTTCTTTTTGGGTGTTACCTATATAAGGCAGTAGAATTTGCCTGCAAATTCTACAGACAAGCCTGCTTGTCTTCCTCTTCCTCTTCATTTTTGACTCTTAGCAATTGAGCACTTGTCTTTGGGTGTATATTACACCCAAAGCTTATTAGTGCAAATTAGGAAAAATACAGTTTAATTCCTGCTAGGCCCTCCTTAATTATACAGCTACACACACCAATCCAAGGTGGCAGTCAGCATTCTAAAAAGAGCTATTGACATTCATAGCAAAAAAGGCAGTTGGGTGTCTCTCTTTATTTTACACCTTACATTTATAATTAAATAGAGAATGAAGCAGCCTGCAAAGACTGTATAATATATAAGTATAATAAAATAGAAATGCACAAAGCAGATTGTCTGTTTGGGTCTAGATTACACCCTACACTTACAGTGAAATTGACAAAATAGCAGCCTGCAAAGAATGTACATTAAATAGAAATGCCCCAGTATGGAAAGGGACTGTCTGACATTTCCATATCAATTAACTCTTGTAAATAATCCTCCACCATCCTTTATATGTTAATAGTAGGATTGGTTGGAGTTACGGGCAAGGTCACACATTTTTTGGTAAAATCTTTCAAACCAGCCCAGATGTCAAACTGTTGTGGTCTGCCAACTGCGTCATCCCTGCCTCTGCTTGGAAAGGGCAATTTGGTGCCAGAACCTCATGTGAAAGAACTGCTGTCACTGATGCCACACTGCTGTCACTGGTGCAGAACTTACATCATCATCATCATCCTCATCATTTATTTATATAGCGCCAAAATATTCCGCAGTGCTTTACAATTGGGGACAAACATAGTAAACTAATAAACAAACTGGGTAAAACAATGGACAATGGGAGTTTGACACATGAGGTTAAGTCTACATTTGCAGTCAGCCCAGCCAGACTGCAAAGGTAAAAGTGACTCATAAGCTAAATGGGCCTGTCACACAACAATGGTGGTCAAAGGGTAGTTGTATAACAGGTTGGTAATGTAGTGAGGTTAAATGGGTGGTTAAGGAATATTTTAAGCTTGTCTGAAAAGGGTGGGTTTTCAGAGAACTCTTGAAAGCTTGTAGACCAGATGAGAGTCTTAATGTGCGAGGGAGAGAATTCCATAGAGTGGGTGCAGCCCAGAAAAAGTCCTGTAACTGGAATGGGAGGATGTAATGAGTGTGGATGAGAGACGCAGATCTTGGGCAGAATGGAGTTGCCGAGTTGGGAGATATTTTGAGACAAGAGAGGAGATGTATGTTGGTGCAGCTTTGTTGATGGCCTTGTAGGTTAGTAAAAGTATTTTATATTGGATTCGGTAGAAAACAGGCAACCAGTGTAGAGACATACAGAGTGATTCAACAGAGGAATAACGATTTACCAGGAAAATCAATCTTGCCACAGCATGCAAAATAGATTGTAGGGGTTTGAGTCTGTTTTGGGGAAGACCAGTAAGGAGGGAATTGCAATAGCCAATGTCTTGTGTGAGATATGTGCGAATTCTGGAAATGTTTATTAGATGTATGTAACATGATTTAGATATAGAGTCGATGTGGGGAACAAAGGATGGGTGTGAGTCAAGGATTACACCTAGGCAGCAAGCTTGTGGGGTGGGATTTATGGTCATGTTATCAACAGAGATAGAAATGTCAAGTATGCTCTTGTTGGTGGGTGAGAATATTATTAACTCTGTTTTAGAAAGATTAAGTTTGAGTTGGCGAGAGGACATCAAAGACGAAATGGCAGAAAGACAGTCAGTTACATGGGACAACACAGATGTCGAGAGATCAGGAGAGGATAGATAAATTTGGGTATCATCCACATAGAGATGATACTGAAATCCAAAGGAATTTATTAGATTTCCAAGAGAAGCGGTAAAGATAGAGAACAGAAGAGGACCTAGCACTGAGCCTTGCGGTACTCCAACTGATAATGGAAGCAGAGCAGAGGTGGCCCCAGAGAAATTAACAGTGAACAAGTGATTAGAAAGGTAAGATGAGAACCAGGATAGAACAGTGTCTTGAATTCCTAGGGATTGCAGCGTTTGTATAAGAAGCGAGTGGTCAACGGTGTCAAATGCAGCCGAGAGATCCAGGAGAATTAGGAGAGAGTAATGGTGTCTAGTTTTAGCAATGATCAGATGTAACAATCCTGACCAGGTTTTGTTACTTTCCCTGTCTGCTCTGTTAATCTGTGCATCACATGACTCACCCTCAGGGCGTGGTCACTTTACCTGCTCTATTTAAACTCAGCAATGACATCTGCTCACTGTCAGTGCAACTTGTTGCTAGCCTGATTCCTTGGACTCCTGTGTATCCTGTGTCTTCCTGTGTATGAGTTTCAGTTCTCTACCTAGTGCTGGAGCACTTCTACTGGGATTTCCCTGCTGCAAGTATCATCTTGTGCATATTACCAAGACTTTGTTTTTTCTCTGTTGTGTCTCTACTGATTCACAGCCTGCTGCAAGTCTGTTCATGTGCATATAACAAGACTGTTATTGTGTTTATCCTTGTCACGCTCTGCCGTGGCTATTGGGCACCTGCATATTATCATCTATGCTGTGAATAGACTGCTATTGTGGTTATCACCTTGTCACGCTCCGCCGTGGCTATTGGACACCTGCATATTATCATCTGTGCTGTGAATTGACTGCTATTGTGTTTACCACCTTGTCACGCTCCGCCGTGGCTAATTGACATCTGCATATCATCATCTGCATATATATATATATATATATATATATATGTTTTTCATTGAAGTATTGAAGAACTACATTGCATGTGCAGACCTAACAGCTTCTTTAAACCTTCTGTTCTTCTCTCATTGGTGGATCCTAATGGCGCTTAGTTTAAAAGGCGCTTCCTCCTTACCTACAGTGCCTGTTCTTTGAGTTACCTCCTGGTGATAAGAAGTGGCTTCCTGTTACCTCCCAGCTATTTACCTCCATTCTGGACTGCAGAGCTGACGCTCACTCTCCTGATGCTTTCATCTGTCACACAGTGACCTGCAGAGCTGACGCTCATCTCCGGACATCTTCTCTACATTTGTCTTCAGAGCTGACGCTCATTCTCCTGAACTTTACACCACATAGTAGTCTGCAGAGCTGACGCTCACTCTACTGAACTCTCCGCCACATAGTGGTCTGCAGAGCTGACGCTCACTCTACTGAACTCTCCGCCACATAGTGGTCTGCAGAGCTCACACTCATCTCCGGACATCTCCTCTACATTTGTCTTTAGAGCTGACGCTCATTCTCCTGAACCTTTCACCACATAGTGGTCTACAGAGTTACACCGATCTGCATCATCTTCATTGCCATTACTTATTGTATTTAACCTCTCTTCCTACGGTACTACTGCCTGTAGCCTTCCCAGGGACTTCCGTACAGTGCTCTAGTAGGGACCGCGACCTGCGAGGTAGACGCAGCTGAGCCCATACCGCTTTGCGGCGGTTCCTGGTGAACACCGTCTCCTCGTTAGACTCCGCGCCCTGTTGGAGTAGTGCCAAACTGTTCGAATCTCTTGGTTTCGCTACATCTGCCGAGTCTCCGCTTAAGAACCGTGACACAACCTTAGTCAACGCAGTCTCTGTGGAGTGTTGAGAACGAAAGCCAGACTGAAGAGGATCCAACAGGTTGTTTGCGGAAAGGAAGGGTGTGAGGCGAGTGTAGACAAGGCTCTCTAGAAGCTTGAAGGGGTATGGCAGCTGAGAGATGGGACGGTAATTTGAGAGAGAGTTTGGGTCGGAATTTTGTTTTTTAGAATAGGAGTAATACTTGTAAAGTGATGCATGCTTGTAAAGTGATGGAAAGATGCCAGTAGAGAGCGAGAGTTTATAGATTTTAGTTAGAGGTGAAATGAGCACAGGAGACAGGGATCTACCAATTTGCGAGGGAATAGGATCAATAGGTTAGGAGGTAGAGTAGGAGGATAAGAAGAGAGTAGAAATTTCCTCTTCATTTGTGGGGTCAAATGAAGAGAGCGTGTCAGAGGTTGGTGGGAAGGAATTGAGCTGATTACTTGTCGAGGGAGAGGATACCAATTCTAGTCCGATCTTATCAATCTTGTCCTTGAAATAGGAAGCAGGATCCTGGGGTTGGAGAATTGAGAAGAGATTTAAATATGTTAAAAAGGCGTTTGGGGTTAGAAGCCTGAGCATAGATAAGAAATTGGAAGTATGTTTGTTTTGCAGTGTCCAGAGCATTTTGATAGGAGCGGTAGATAGAAGTATATGTGAAGAAGTCATTAGAGGTGCGAGATTTACGCCAGTAATGTTCTGCTTTACGGGAAAGTTTTTGAAGATATCACTTTGCTGTAGTGTGCCACGGCTGACATCGAAGTCGACGTGTAGTATGTAGTGTCGCTGGAGCCACTTGATCAATGGCTGTTGCTAAGGTTTGGTGAAGATGAGGTACTGCCATCTCAGAGGAGGAGAATGTAGAGATAGGGGAGAGAAGGTGTTGGAGAGAGGTGGAAAATTGTTGACACACACAAACAACCTCATCCTCATCAGCACCCTTGTCGGCTACACAAATCTCCCCCTCATCCCATTCTAATCCCAAAGTGTCATCCTCACTTGGTGTATCACCGGCTACACTCGGGCTGTTCAGGCACACATCAGCAGAAATGCCGAAAGGGCCCTTCTTTTTTTTTATTTTTTTTTTTATTTGTACTAGCAGATGGATATAAAACACAACTATACATGTCAGTGACAGTAATCAGGTACCAAGAATACAAGTCATAAAAATGAGAATAGGAGAAAACAAAACAAAACAAAAAAAATATATAAATATATTTTACATATAATGGTACGTTCCAGGTGGGAACTGGGAATTAAAGACCTACAGGGTGATTATATAAGTAATGATTTTCCCATTTCCAGAGGTGGATCATGTGAGGTTGTAGATATAAAATGAATAGAGCAAGCTGCTGATTTTTTTTATTTTTTGTTGGAGGTAAGGGGGGAGAGGGACTGGAGGGAAGGGGGAGGGACCATCCTTGTTGGGAGTATGTCTCTGTCCGAGAACCCAGCATGCCCAGATGATGGTGAAGAAGGGAGTGGCAGACAGAAGGGGTAGAAAGAAAGTAGGGAGAGTAGAGAGTCTCAGACAGGTAAAAGAAGGGGGTAAGAGCATATAAGGCTTATAAGAGGCCTGGCATAGTACTGTTGTTAAAGCTATACCAAGGACCCCACACTTTGTGAAACGTGGGAACTGTGTCATTAATAAGACTTAACAGCTGTGTAAAATGCATGTATCAGTAAAATAAAATCTCCTGTCGCAGCCGCGACTGAAATTCAATAACAATTCCGTATCTAGAACCATACTATGTATGTTAAGCGTCCAACAGAGGTGCAGCTTCTTTCCGCTTCAGTGGCTCTATATAATCAAAAGACCACATACCTCTGGGGATCCAAATCGGCTGATGATGAGTGTCTGTCAGCAATGGCAAAGATTAACCACCTTACCAGAAAGCGGGTCTGGATAAAAAACACACAGCAGTTCCTTCGGTGCGCACCAAATCCGGATCCGGACACACAAATGACGTGTGGATGATAGGTCCCAATAATAATAATGTTTCAAGCTTGGTAATAGCAATCAAATTACTCAGGCACTCAGATAGTGGTAGGCAACATAAAACAAGGCGATGCGTTTCGTCTGATGAACAGACTTTTTCAAGCAGTATTATTTCATCTGGATAGTTGCCCTTTTTAAAGGGAGTATTCCTTCGTTTAATTACGTTCATCTGTTCAGATCTTTGAAGTCTTAAAGGTACAAATGTTCATTAATGCACTTAAAAAGTGCATAACATTATCTGATCTTTAGTACATATAAATGAATCCGTACATAAGGATAATCAAAAACTGACAAAATATAAATCATAATAATAACACCAAAAATGAATATAATAAGTAAACTAAATTAAGTTAAAAAATATATAAAAATAAATATAAATACATAAATTAAAATCTAAATATCCCAATCGTTAAATTCCAAGGTTTCGTTCAAACCTTCTGGGTGTAATGTTTGTAATTTAAAAATCCATGATACCTTGCTTTTACACAATTTCTTATAACGATCCCCCCCCCCCTATCTGTGGGACAAAATCTTTCTATTTCAGTTATCTTCAAACCCTTTGGATTATTACCATGAGCTTCCGAGAAATGTCTAGAAACACTGTGTTTCATGTAGCCCTTCATAACATTTTGCCTATGCTCTCTGAAACGACTTTTCAGAGAGCGAGTGGTGCGACCCAAGTACTGGAGTCCACAAGGGCACTCCAGCACGTAGATGACAAAAGTTGTCTCACAGTTAATGTATTGTGAGATAGGAAAAACCAATTTATTCACTGTAAACCTAATATTAGTGACTGCTTTCTGAATAAAGTCACATGTTAAACAAACATTCTTATTACTTTCTTAAACATTCAACTGCATGCGGGCGGCAGTTGGAGAAGGCTGCACGTTAGATCAGCTCTGTGTCTTTCCTCCCACACAATTATCTGTCCACAATTATAAAACATCTAAAAACTTGTGAAGACAGTGGGAAATTATTGTGGGGGTACAAAGGAGTGTCATCATAACGCCAAAGACAAGGCCATACCATCTATCCCTGGCTTATCTGCATCAACTGACCTACTGTGTACCGACCCGGCTTGTCAGTTGGCCCTTCTCCTGCTGAATCCCTGGCTTATCTGCATCAACTGATCTACTGTGTACCGACCCGGCTTGTCAATTAACCCTTCTCCTGCTGAGTCCCTGGCTTATCTGTATCAACTGATCTACTGTGTACCGACCCGGCTTGTCAATTAACCCTTCTCCTGCTCAATCCCTGGCTTATCTGCACCAACTGATCTACTGTGTACCGACCCGGCTTGTCAATTAACCCTTCTTCTGCTGAATCCCTGGCTTATCTGCACCAACTGATCTACTGTGTACCGACCCGGCTTATCAATTAACCCTTCTCCTGCTGAATCCCTGGCTTATCTGCATCAACTGACCTACTGTGTACCGACCCGGCGTGTCAGTTGGCCCTTCTCCTGCTGAATCCCTGGCTTATCTGCATCAACTGATCTACTGTGTACCGACCCGGCTTGTCAATTAACCCTTCTCCTGCTGAGTCCCTGGCTTATCTGTATCAACTGATCTACTGTGTACCGACCCGGCTTGTCAATTAACCCTTCTCCTGCTCAATCCCTGGCTTATCTGCACCAACTGATCTACTGTGTACCGACCCGGCTTGTCAATTAACCCTTCTCCTGCTCAATCCCTGGCTTACCTGCATCAACTGATCTACTGTGTACCGACCCGACTTGTCAGTTAACCCTTCTTCTGCTGAATCCCTGGCTTATCTGCACCAACTGATCTACTGTGTACCGACCCGGCTTATCAATTAACCCTTCTCCTGCTGAATCCCTGGCTTATCTGCACCAACTGATCTACTTTGTACCGACCCGGCTTGTTAGTTAACCCTTCTTCTGCTGAATCCCTGGCTTATCTGCACCAACTGATCTACTGTGTACCGACCCGGCTTGTCAATTAACCCTTCTCCTGCTGAATCCCTGGCTTATCTGCATCAACTGATCTACTGTGTACCGACCCGGCTTGTCAATTAACCCTTCTCCTGCTGAATCCCTGGCTTATCTGCATCAACTGATCTACTGTGTACCGACCCGGCTTGTCAATTAACCCTTCTCCTGCTGAATCACTGGCTTATCTGCATCAACTGATCTATTGTGTACCGACCCGGCTTGTCAGTTAACCCTTCTCCTGTTAAATCCCTGGCTTATCTGCACCAACTGATCTACTGATCTACTGTGTATCGACCCGGCTTATCAATTAACCCTTCTCCTGCTGAATCCCTGGCTTATCTACATCAACTGATCTACTTTGTACCGACCCAGCTTGTCAGTTAACCCTTCTTCTGCTGAATCCCTGGCTTATCTGCACCAACTGATCTACTGTGTACCGACCCGGCTTGTCAATTAACCCTTCTCCTGCTGAATCCCTGGCTTATCTGCATCAACTGATCTACTGTGTACCGACCCGGCTTGTCAATTAACCCTTCTCCTGCTGAATCCCTGGCTTATCTGCATCAACTGATCTACTGTGTACCGACCCGGATTGTCAGTTAACCCTTCTCCTGCTGCATCCCTGGCTTAACTGCATCAACTGCATATAAAACATTATTTTATATGCCATTATTTTGTTTTTCCTGATTGTACATTTACAAGTAACTACTTTTTACCTGTTATTATTCTACTATTCATATGCCTTTATCTTGTTTTTCCTGATTTTATATTTACCAGCAACTACTTTTACCTGTTATTATTCTTGCCTATTTCCATTGTCCTTATTACCTCTCCTTCTATTATTCCTCGCCTTCCACGCCGTAATTGGTTATTGTACTCCATCTTGCTATTGTCTCCCTGCTTATTCTTACCTGTTATCCGCTGTCCTTATTATCTTACTGTTCTGCTATCATTCTTACCTGTCTTCATTGTCCTTATTATCTCACTGTACTGTTGTTCCATGCCCTCCACGCCCTAATTCGTTATTATCTTCCACCTTTTCATTGTCTTCCTGCCATTGTTCTTACCTGTTTTTCACTGTCCCCACTATCTCACTGTTCTGTTACTCTCTCTCCCTACTATGCCTCCCCGCTCTCACTCCATACCCCTACTCTCCCCCCGCCCTACCTCTCCCGTTCCTCCCCGCCATCCCCAGCGCGCTGCTCATCTTGCTAACCTCATCCCCATTTCCCCCCTCTCCTCTCCCCCTTTCTTCTGTGCCCTCTGGAATGCCAGATCCGTCCGCAACAAGCTATCCACGACCTCTTTCTATCCAACTCCTTTAACCTGCTTGCCGTTACTGAAACCTGGCTCTCCGATTCTGATACTACTTCCCCCGCTGCCCTCTCCTATGGTGGCCTCTCCTTCACCCACTCCGCCAGGCCTGGTGCCCGCCCAGGCGGTGGAGTTGGCCTCCTCCTCTCCTCCACCTGTACTTTTCGTGTCATTCCCCCTGAACCCTCCCTCTCCTTCTCCTCTTTTGAAGCTCACTCCATCCGCCTCTTCTACCCCATCCATCTCCGCGTCACTGTCATCTGCCGCCCCCCTGGCCCCACCTTCCTGTTCCTTGACAACTTTGCTAGCTGGCTTCCTCACTACCTCTCCTCCAATCTCCCCTCGATCATTCTCGGTGACTTTAACATCCCCATCGACAACCCCACCTACCCTGCTTCCAGCAAACTGCTCACCCTCTCTTCCTCCCTTGGTCTCACCCAATGGACCTCCTCCTCTACCCACTGCCTTGGTCACTCCCTTGATCTTGTCTTCTCCTACCTATGTAATCTCTCCGACTTCTCCATCTCTCCCTTTCCTCTATCCGACCACCATCTCCTCTCCTTCTCTCTCTCCTCTTCTCCTGCTCCCCTCCCCTGCCCAAACCTACTCTGTCCATACGCAACCTCGACGCTCTTGACCCTGTCTCTCTGTCCTCCTCTCTCGATACCCTTCTTTCTCCCCTTTCCTCGCAGGCCTGCCCCAACCAGGTGGTCTCCCTCTACAATCACACCCTCACCTCTGCTCTGGACGCGGTCGCCCCTGCCCACTCCGTCCACCCCCGCTGCTCCAAACCCCAACCCTGGCACTCCAAATTTACCCGCTTCCTCCAAAAATGCTCCCGTTCCGCCGAACGTCACTGGAGAAAATCCCGCTCCCTGGCTGACTTCCTCCACTTTAAATTCATCCTTTCATCCTACAGCTCTGCCCTCTCACTCGCTAAACAATCTTTCTTTAAATCCCTCATCTCTTCCCAGTCCTCTAACCCCTGCCGCCTCTTTTCCACCTTCAGCACTCTCTTGCCCCCCTCCCCTCCCCCCCCTCCCTCCTCCCTGACTGCCTCCGATTTCGCCTCCTTCTTCTCCTCTAAAATCGAGGCCATCCGACTTGAAATCTCCTCCTCCACTCTCTTTTCTACCCCTCCCACTCTTCTGTCCTCCCCCCCAACCACCTTCCCCTCCACTCCTTCCGTCCCACCACCGGCGAGGAAGTCCACTCTCTCATTTCATCCTCCCCCCCACTACCTGTCCCCTGGATCCCATCCCCTCCCACCTTCTTCACTCCCTTTCCCCCACCACCTGCTCCCACCTCGCTCACCTCTTTAATCTCTCCCTCTCCACTGGCATCTTCCCCTCCTCCTTCAAACATGCTCTCGTATCCCCCATTCTTAAGAAACCTAATCTCGACCCCACTTCTCTCTCGAACTATCGCCCCATATCTCTTCTCCCTTTTGCCTCCAAAATTCTTGAGAGGCTCGTCTGCAGCCGTCTCACCTCCTACCTTTCTGAATACTCCCTCCTTGATCCTCTCCAGTCTGGTTTCCGCCCCCTCCACTCCACTGAAACTGCCCTGGCTAAAGTCACCAATGACCTCCTCTCTGCTAAAGCCAGGGGCCACTTCTCCCTTCTCATCCTCCTTGACCTCTCTGCAGCCTTTGACACCGTTGACCACCCCCTCCTCCTTCACATCCTCCAGTCTTTCAGCCTCTCCGGCCCAGTCCTGTCCTGGTTCACCTCTTACCTTACTCACCGTTCCTTCTCTGTCACCACCTCTGGGTCTCTCTCCCCCCCATCCACCCTTCCAGTCGGGGTCCCTCAGGGCTCTGTTCTGGGACCCTTACTCTTCTCTCTATACACCTCCTCCCTGGGTGAACTCATCAGCTCCTTCGGCTTCAGCTACCACCTTTACGCTGACGACACTCAACTATACCTCTCCTCTCCTGATCTCTCTCCCTCCCTCCTCTCTAGGGTGTCCGTCTGCCTCTCTGCCATCTCCTCCTGGATGTCCTCTCGATTCCTCAAACTTAACCTTGCCAAAACTGAGCTCATAGTTTTTCCTCCCTCTCATACCCCATCCCCTTCTGACCTCTCCATCACTGTCGACAACACCTCTATCTCCCCTGTCCCCCAACTTCGCTGCCTTGGTGTCATCCTCGACTCCTCTCTCTCCTTTGGCCCCCACATCCTCTCTATTGCTAAATCCTGCCGCTTCCAGCTGCGCAACATTGCTCGCATCCGGCCCTTCCTCTCCCAAGATGCCACCAAATGCCTTATCCACTCTCTGATCATCTCCCGCCTGGACTACTGCAACCTCCTCCTCACTGGCCTCCCCCACTCTCATCTCGATCCCCTTCGTTCCGTCCTTAACGCTGCAGCTAGGCTTATTTTCCTCTCTCGCCGCTCCTCTTTTGTCTCCCCCCTCTACCTAGCCCTTCACTGGCTCCCATTCCCCTTCAGAATCCTCTTTAAGCTCCTCACACTCACCTACAAGGCCCTCGCCAACTCCACTGCGCCCTACATCTCCACCCTCCTCTCTATTCATGCTCCATCCCGCCCTCTCCGTACTGCCTCTGACCGTCGCCTCTCTTCCCCCCTTATAACCTCCTCCCACGCGCGTATCCAAGACTTCGCCCGCGCTGCCCCCCTCCACTGGAACAAGCTCCCTCCCTCCATCAGAACTTCCCCTAATCTGTCCAGTTTCAAACGGGCCCTAAAAACCCACCTTTTTCTTAAAGTCTTTCTGTCTCCCACTTAACTTCCTACCTTATCTTCTGCCTCCGTCCCCCTACTCTCCCTCTCTCCCCTGCGTCTCTCTGTCTGTCCACCCCTCCCCTTAGATTGTACGCTCCTCTGAGCAGGGCCATCACTCCTCCTGTTTCCACCACTTCTAACTCTGCTCTCCAGCTACTTAGCCCTCCTCCTCGAGGGTCCTTCATCCCACGTCCACTCTCGCTCCCTCCTCCCCCCTGGGGGTCTCCCTGTCTTCCGCGCCCTCCTTCTTGGGCCCCGTCATTTGCGGATCCTCCCTCCCCCTTCCCCGCCCTCTCTAGCTGTGCATTGAGCTTACTGAGTTGCTGTGTTTACTGTACTGTGCTGTCTCCCATTGTATTGTAACTTTGTTTGTCTCTGTACGGCGCTGCGGATGCCTTGTGGTGCCTTATAAATAAATATTAATAATAATAATAATAATATTACAACCATAACATCCTGGTTTTTTAGGTGGTAACCAGGATTGGGCGTTCTTCTTTTCATTTTCTATTTGATCATTTTTATTATTTCTATTAGATCTCAAAACACTTGGTGCTAGTAAGTTTTTTAGGTTATTATTTTTCTTGTACACTACTATTGGAGTTTCATCCAGAACATTGCTCAAAATATTATCCTGATGCAGGATTTTATAGTTATAATCCGTTTGATCAGATGAGATTTATTGTTATATTTTGAAATGTAAATGAGAGAATTATCAAAACCTTTTGATTTAGTAGAGTTATCAGAATGAGTTTTATTTTTTGAAACTAATAAATCACTTCGTTTTAATTTAGAAGCATGCTCTTTGGCTTCTTCTAACAAATCTGACGGATATCCTCTTTCAGAAAATTCCAATTGCATTTTATTAGCCTGTGTTTCATATTCATTCTCAAGAGTACAATTCCTTTTAATCCTACATAATTGTCCCTTGGGGATATTTCTGATCCACGGTTTATAATGGCCGCTTTTGAAATGTAGATACGTATTAGAATCCACAGGCTTATTAAAATTATTGGAAATAATTATATTACTAGTTTCCTCTATCGTAAGGGTAATATCTAGGAAGTTTGCAGTGGAACAACTGAACTGATGAGTGAAAAATAAATTATAAGTGTTAGTGTTAAGAAAAGAAACAAATTCTGAGGCCAATTGAGCACCTCCATCCCAAATAATAAATAAATCGTCTATGTAATGGCCATAGAGCACCAGGTTTGCCCCATACGGGCCACCCCAAATGAGGTCTTCCTCCAACGCCCCCATATAAATGTTGGCGAAGCTAGGGGCAAACCTGGTGCCCATGGCCGTCCCAAGTGGCCGAGTCAATTGTGTGGCTTGATAATATTTATCAAATAAGGGAAGTCCCAGTCCACCTGTATATTTAGATTTAGCTACACAAAGCTTACTACGCCTGGGTCTCTTACCCTGCCACACAATCTTGCTACAGAGGGATTGGATAGAGCTTAGGAAAGAGTCTGGTACTTTGACCGGGAGGGTCTGGAATAAGTATAGCAACCTATGTAAGATTTTCAATTTGATGTATTGATTCTCCTGAACCACGGGATGCAATTAGAATTCCAGGTAAATAAGTCTTGTTTTATTATAGATAGCAAAGGGGGGTAGTTAGCCTGAAACAAGGCTTCATAAGAAGTTGTAATATAGACTCCCAGGTACCGAATTGTTCGGGAACGCCACTGAAACTCAAAGTTAAGTTCCAATAACTTTTTTGTGTGAGGTGAAAGGTGTAACGCAAGCGCCTCTGATTTTGAATTATTCACTTTATATCCAGAAAAAGAACCAAAATTTTGCAGCTCCGCAAATAGATTAGGAAGGGAGGTTTGAGGTGATGATAAAGTGAGGAGAACATCATTTGCAAAGAATGAAATCTTATATTGTCTACTCTTAACCTGGATTCCCTTCACATCTGGGTTCAGTCGGATCCGAGCGGCAAGTGGTTCGATACATAGTGCATAAATGCAGGGCCGCCTTCAGGAATCATGGGGCCCCCGTGCCAGCCGGGCCCCCCTTCCCATGAGCGCCCCCCCATGAACAACAGCACAATACATACTTACCTGGAGGGCCGCTGTCTTGCAGTCTGCTGGTCTCCGCTATTCTGTCTTCAGCCTGGCTGTCACCGTGACAGCCAGGCACCAGGATGCGATCGCAGGGGTGGAGGAATCATTCCCCTGCGATCATGTGATCTGTCTGTCACAGGCAGATCAATGATTCCTCCACCCCTGCAATCGCATCCTGGTGCCTGGCTGTCACGGTAACAGCCTGGCTGAAGACAGAATAGCGGAGACCAGCGGACTGCAAGACAGTGGCCACCCAGGTAAGTATGTATTGCGCTGTTGTACCGGGCCCCCTGGTGAGCCCGGGCCCGGTACAACAGTACCCCCCGTACTCCCCTTATGGTGGCCCTGCATAAATGAGAGGGGAGAGAGGGCACCCTTGTCTTGTCCCATTATTAATGCCCAACACGGATGAGCTTAAGCCATTTGTCAACACCGAGGAGGATGGGTTACAATATAAAGCTTGAATACCCTAAAAAAAATTACCAAGAAATCCAAAGGATTGAAGGATTTTAAACATGAATGGCCAAGAAAGCCTATCGAAGGCCTTCTCTGCGTTTAACGCTAAAATTACAGAGGGGAGATTGGTTTGATTTATGTAGGAAATCAGGTCTATAGTCCTCCTGGTGTTGTCCAGGGCTTATCTGTTAGGAACAAATCCAACTCGATCTGGGTCTATGAGTTGTGACAGATGATTGTTTCCACCTGTTTGCCAGGATCTTAGCAAATAGCTTTATGTCTGTGTTTAGCAAAGAGATGGGTCGATAATTGGCGCAAATTGTGGGATCCTTGTTGGGCTTGGGTATTACTATAATATAGGAACGTGTGCTGTCTCTATGAAACTGCTCCCCTCGGAGAATCGAGTTGAAAGTAGAAAGTAGGTGCGGAGTCAGAATATGTGCAAAAGTTTTATAGTATGAAGTGGTAAATCCATCAGGACCAGAAGCCTTAGAAGTCTTTTGGGACTTAAGAGCTATTTTAATCTCCTCCTCACTGATATCCTCATTCAGCTTAGAAGCTATGGTCATGTCTAGTTTTGGAAGGTTACATGACTTTAAGAATTGTTGAATAATAGACGGGGAGGGGGGTGAAGGGGCGCCCTCTTTATTTAGGTTATATAAGGATTCATAATATCTATGAATAGAGTCGTTGATGACTTTTGGGTCATAATTCAACATACCCTTTTTATCTCTTATTGCCATAATTGCCTAAGCTGCTCTTTTGGTTTTCAGTTTCTTTGCTAGCATAGTGGCAGACTTGTTACTTTTCTAGTAAAATTTTTGATTGAGCCAGCAAAGGGCTCTTTCAGTCTTTTCCGCTAGCAATTATTGCATTTCACCTCTAGGAGAAAGAATTTGCTTGTAAATTAGATTTGAGTGGTTTTGTTTATGAATACCCTCGAGCTGTTGCAATTGGGCAGTAAGAGAATTTAGTTTCAAAGTTTGTTGTTTTTTATGAAAAGAAGAAAACTTAATAATAGCCCCTCTAATGACTGAATTGTGCGCCTCCCATGTCGTGGAGAGAGAGGTGTCAGGTGTCAAATTAAGGTCAAAATATTCTTGGTGGTAAGAACCTATCTTCTCTTTAAACAAGGGCAGTTTAAGCAAAGATTTGTTTAATCTCCAGGACGAACTGCTTTGAGATTTGTTCATCAGATCAAATGAAGCCGTGACTAATGAGTAATCCGACCAAGGGTTGGGGAGTATCTCCGCGCGAGTAAGAAGTTGTATTTTACTAGGTTCAAGAAAAAACTTGTTAAAGAAGCTAGACTGCCCTGTGTTGGGGGCATACAAATTTGCCACAGTAATATTTTGATGTCCTACCTGACCTACCAAGATAATAAAGCAGCCCTCATGGTCTGGATTAGACGCTGTAAGCTGCAAAGGCATGGAATTCCTAATCATGACGGCAACTCCACACCTCTTGACAGGTAGGGAGGCATATTCCACAGTGGGGAATCTACGAGAGGACAAGGAGGGATGGTCGCCTTGTTTAAAATGCATTTCCTGTAAAAATGCAAAATCAGCTTTCAAATCCTTTCTAGTTCTATGTAGTAATGACCTTTTTTGTGGGGACGGGTGTTTGGGGGGGGGGAGAAGTGATCACTGAGGTTGAGCCCACGGAAAAATGGGAATTCGATCCGCCTTGGATAGGACGGTTCGAATGGGCTCAGGAGTTGGGTTTTAAGCATTTAAAATTAAGATATTGTAAACAAGGAAATTGTGAGAACTATACTGTCCGCACACTCCTAAGACCCAAAGTGTGTGGGGTACAAGGCTGGGCAGACAAACCCAGTCCGACCAACCCAGAAACACATATTACAATCAAAAGTATAAACCCTTATAGGATTTTGCAAGCTAACAGCAAAATAAATGCAGGGACATCTTAAACATTATTAAAAACTTAACGTATGAATTAAAATTTAGGGGACCTTAGATCTCCACAAGACCCCCAGTATTGAGATGCTGCCAGGTCCCATGAGCAATCCATCAGGGCCCCAAGTCCTGAATGTAGACAGATCCACAGCGACGACCGGTCCCTATTAACCACGCTAGGTGGAATGACGGGAAAGCCCAGGGGACGTGGTCGCCACCCAAGTATAGATAGTTTTCTTAAGTAACAAGCTGGAAAACAAAATGTAAGCAAAACATGGAAACATTAGACATGCAACAGCAGATATAACAAGTGAATGTATGAGCGGCATATTATGCATATCAAGTTTATAGAACAAATTAACTGTATTATAACTTGTAACTTAAACTCTGCAAGTTAACTACAAATAGTTCCTCTCGATTGGAAGTATCAGGTCGAAAAGTACTTGCCTGGGATGTCAAGTTTAGGCTGATGGATCCCCAGCAAGTGTCAAGAGGCCGTAGAAACTTAAGTCCCATTCCAGGAGGCTGACATCAAGAGAGGTCTCCCAGTAAAAAAGAAGTGAAATGCTACTGTCACTGATGGGAGATTGGGTCCGGAGCTGAATGGCCCAAATCAAGTTTACGTAGCAAGTCTTTACCTTCAATAGGATCTCTTATAGTGATTTGGCGACCACCTGCTTCTACAATTAGGCGAAAAGGGAAGCCCCACTTATATTTATATCCATGTTCCCGTAAGGTTCTTTTGACGTCTTTTAGCTCCTTGCGCTTGAAAATTGTGGACGGGGCCAGATCTTGGAAGATTTGAACCTTGGAATCTTCAAATAGGATATAGGGAGAGTTCCTACTTGCTATAGTTATGGTTTCCTTGCTTTTAAAAGTCAAGAATTTAAGGACAACGTCCCTGGGAGGTTCGGTATCTTTAGGCTTTGGGCGTAGGGCCCTATGAGCACGTTGGATGCATATGGTTTGATCCGAGAGCTCAGGGACTAACTTTTGAAATAAACGAACCAAATACGGTTCTAACTGCTGGTGGTACACCGATTCCGGAATATTGCGAATCCAGAGATTATTTCGGCGTTCTCTGTTTTCAAGATCTTCTGCTTTATCTTTGAAGAACAACAACTCCCTGTTAAGATAGTCAATATCTTGCGTCGTTTCCTGCAACACTTTGTAGTTTGAATCCACTTTATGTTCAATAGAAGCAGTACGCTTAGTCAGCTGCGCAATTTCACCTCGGAGATCCGCCAACAGCTTTTGAAATTCAACTGTGAAGGTATTCTGAAGTGAAATCATAATAGCCTGAATAGTGGGCAAAGCTTCCGCAGGTTCAGTCAGATTTCCCGATGAGGCTGGAGGAGATGGGGGGGGAGAGGCGGTATACACAGGAGAATTCTGTCTTGTCATGTGTTGGAGGATTCGTGTCTGTGTCCCCCTCTCACCCCTGGAGCTGTTCTTATGCATAATGAGTAACAGAGCACCAAGCAGGATTTAAAGGCGAGAAAAAAAGGGGTATCTCCGGGTGGGTCGGGCCAGATAATGATATTTAAACGGACATGACAGGAGGGCCCGCACTCAATCCGAATTGGGAGAGATTGTTTAAGACTTGAATAAATGTAACACCACTTACTTGTGTTGACCTCCCTTCAGTTGAAGTATTACTATTTAGCCAGTAGATGGCAGTGTAGGTACTTTAGTATACAAACTGGATGGTACAGCAATTGTGAGACAGTAACTTCAGTCGCTCTTTTCTAGTTGGCCAGTAGAGGGTAGTATTCCTTCACAAATGTATAGAAACAGAATAGAGCTGACCTTAGCTGTTGTTAACCCAAAGAGCTGGGGCCACAACTACTCCAGACCCCACCAGACACTTGTGCACTGACCGCGGGCAGAAGTGCTCACATCCATTATGCCACTAATCAATTGGTGAATCCCAGGAGAGAAGGCGCTCAAGAACTCACGAGGAGACCAACGTTCTGCAGGAGGGGCTGGTCGGAAGCAGAGGCGTCAGCGGGAGAAGTCATCCACCCAGGTATAACTCGCGGGGCAGTGCAAGTGTGGCAGAACTGACTTGTACAGCCAGCGTGGAGGCGCCCGCTCCGTAGCATGTATTTGGCTGCCAAATGGAGGATCCCAGTGCTGCCTCGTTCCCAGCACACTGACCTGTAGGTTGCAGGACCGATCGCTCCAGCGTCTAGCCTGGCGGTAGTCAGCGGCGGTGACCGATGTTATTATCAGCAGCCCCTTCCAGTAGCTGCATCCCAGTCTGCTCACTCCGCTGCCTTGTAGCAGGAAACTCCCGCGTTGAGTCGTATGCAGGCCCTGAGATCAGCGTCACCTCGTTCACGGGCTCACGGCGGCCAACAACGGTATCCAACAGGCCCGCGGGGACCCCAGAATTATGTTCTGGCTGACAGTGTGGACTAACACGCGGGTATCCTGGTTTTTCCCTATGATTTTTATGGGACACAGCAGGAGCCGAGCCGAGTCACGTCCGCTGAAAGATGGCTGCCAGGCCACGCCCCCGAAAGGGCCCGTCTTTATGGGTACACTATCAGAATAGTCACAATTACTAATACCACTCGAGGATGGACTCTCCTCAGGGATTGGTGTCATTTCTGATTCTGAGCATACATTTTCCTTTAATGCCTTAGGGTTATATTTACTAAACTGCAGATTTGGAAAAGTGGAGATGTTGCCTATAGCAACCAATCAGATTCGAGTTATCATTTATTTAGTACATTCTACAAATGACAGCTAGGATCTGATTGGTTGCTATAGGCAACATCTCCACTTTTCAAACCCGTAGTTTAGTAAATCTAGCCCTTAGTGTTTTCTTGCAGCTCGGCTTTCACACGTAACAGTACACCACTTTTGGACTCCGAATTACTTGGTGCTTGGTCACGAGTGACCTTACAAAAAGAAGGCTCAGTAACATTTTTAGATCTCACACTAACAGAGAAAGGCGAAGGCCTCATTCTTTCTTTGCCACTGCGTGTGTAGAATGACATGTTGGCAATTTTTTTTTTCTCGCCAGTTAACTTTTCAGTTACAGCTCTTTTTCTCTTCAACATGGTAAAAGGTTTTTTTTTGTGGGTTTTTCCCTGACTTAAAAAGACTATGTACTTTTACATAGGCTTTACCAGATGACGTACAGGGAAGACCACCATCAGGACTGGTGCCAGCAGCTGCTTGCTGATCCTGCTCATATATGGACTGCTGTGAATCCATTTTAATGAGACCCCAAACACTTGTAGTGCAAATTCAGAATTATATAGTTTTCAGCACCAGAAAATAGATTTTTTGGAACAGGGGTATATGTCACACCCCAAACACTTGTAGTGCAAATTCAGAAAGAAATTGTGCTGGTATATTACAATTTCTGCAGGCAGAAAATAGTTTATTTAGGAGAGAATATGATACCCAAACAGTTTGTAATGTTTGGAAAAATGCCCCTCTATACTCCTCTCTTTCTGCTCTAATAACTGCTCTCTTCCTGCTCTAATAACTGCTCTAATAACTGCTGTAATAACTGTTCTCTCCCTGCTCTAATCCTGCGACCTAACCCTTCTTTCTCCCTCTGTTAAATGGTGCTGTATTGCTGTGGAGGCGGATATTTATGTATTTGAAACATCGCGAGAACCGATTTCAATTTTGAATAGGCTCGGCTCGGTACTCGGATACCTGAAGTTCGGGCGGGTTCGGTTCTCTAGAACAAACACAGTAGGAGAGGTAAGAAGGCCCTGCTCGCAAGATTACACTCTATGGGACAATGAAAGTTTGATACATGCGGTTAAGTGCTACATATTGCAGATTGTCCGACCAGCCAGATTGCAAAGGTAAAATGTGCTTAGTGCAGTATATGATTCAGACACACAGCAATGCTGGCCAGGGGATCAGAGTGTTGCTGTCTTGTGTGAACTGAGTAAAAGGAGGTAGTAGGGAAATCTAATGAGGTTAAGTGGTGGTTACAATGAATTTAACCAATTTTGTGTGTGTCACGGACTTACCTGATCCCCGCCGCTCCGTCCAGCCGCACTTCCGCATTCAGGACCATGTGACCGCACCCGGAGGCGGTCACATGACCACAACCCTAGAGGCGGGGATTTTGAATCCCCTTCAGTATAAAAACCTCACTCTGACACTCGCTGAGTGTCAGAGCAACACTTACCTGTTCCTGGCTCCTGCTCTTCGTGGATTGCAGTGTCTTCCAGTTTCCAGTGTCTTCCTGTGTGCTGATCTCTGCCTGTTTGACTTCCCTGGCTCTCCTATCCCTGTGTACCGACCCGGCTTGCTGACCATTCTCCTATTCTTGTGACCCGTGTACCGAACCTGGCTTGTTGACTCCGAGTTGCCTTCTGATTCTGCCTGACTCCATTCCTGTGTACCGAACCGGCTTGTTTGACTCCGCTACCACCGCTTAACTCCGCTGTACTACATCTTGAGGTGAACCTGGTGACCGCGACCTGCGACTCCTGGCAGCGAAGCCCACCCCGCGTTGCGGCGGTTCTTGGTGAACACCGGGGAGATCGTTAGACTCCGCACCTCAGGTAAGCCAGTGCTAATCAAGATTAATAATATAGTATCCAGAATCTGTTACAGTTTGCTCTGACCATGGATACCACAGCTAAAGATCTGTTGGATCATTTAGTAGGAGGGATGGATAAGCAAGAAGCTAACCAAGAGCAACTTTTAAAATTCCTCAATAGTCTATCCACTCGGTTGGATGTTTTCCAGAATACCCTAGTGGCTGGTGGATCACCTGGGCCGGCAGTGGCCCCTGTACCTCAGGCCGCAGCAGCAGCTTCTTCCTCGCAGCTACGGTTACCTAACCCACCCAAGTTCGATGGAGACCATAAATATTTCAGAGGATTTTTAAATCAATGCTCCATACAATTCGAGCTTCTACCTGGGAACTTCCCCTCCGGAAAAACGAAAGTGGCCTATGTGATTTCGTTATTGTCCGGTCAAGCCTTAGCATGGGCTTCCCCCTTATGGGAGAGGGACGACCCCATTCTACATAACTTCAACCTCTTCTTGTCCACCTTCAAGAAAATATTTAATGAGCCAGGAAGGGTGTCCAATGCCGCTTCCGGCTTACTATGTCTCCGCCAGGGAAACCAGTCTGAGGGGCAGTATGCGGTCCACTTCAGAACTATGGCCTCTGAACTTCGCTGGAACGATAAGGCCCAAGTAGCTACATTCTGGCAGGGCCTTTCAGACCGAATCAAAGACGAGTTGGTATCCCAGGAACTCCCTACATCTTTGGACGACATTATCTCCCTCTGTGTCAAAGTTGATTTGCGTTTCAAGGAACGTAATTCCGAGAAGGAACAGTCGCGGCGTAGTATGATTCGCTTGGCCCCCAACTTCCAAACCCCTGTTCTTCCCCCTGAAGAGCCCATGCAACTTGGGAGGACCCGCCTATCAGCCGAAGAAAGGGAGAGGAGATTTCGGAACAAGTTGTGTTTATAGTGTGGAGAGAGTGGCCATCTTCTGAGTTCATGTCCCAAACGCTCGGGAAACGACAGGGCCTAACGAGTTCTGGAGCTGTATCGTTGGGCCTCTTTTCTCAGTGTCAGTCAGTTCCCAATAGTAATGATTGCCTGTCTATTCCCATTTCCCTTCAGTTAGGACAAAAGACCTTCCCGCAGTCGGCTCTTCTAGATTCCGGAGCCGCAGGAAATTTCATTTCTGCCACAGTAGTTAAACAATTCGCTATTCCCACACAAGCTTTGGAACAACCCATCTCTCTGATGGCCATTGATGGGGGAAGAATTCCTGAGGGGTCCATTCTGGTACGCACTATTCCTCTTCTGCTTCAGATAGGAGCACTTCATCGGGAGAAGATTTCTTTTCTAGTAATACAGAGATCTACCAACCCAGTCATCCTAGGACTTCCATGGCTTCGTGTCCACTCTCCCACCTTGGACTGGAAATCTGGTCACATATTGTCCTGGGGACAGTCCTGCTTCTCTCGCTGCCTACAGAGAGTGGTTCCTCCGAATAGTCCCAGACGTTCCCAAGAATTTCCTGTGACTCTCCTGCCTGAGCCATACCAAACTTTCTCTGATGTTTTTTGTCAACAAGAGGCCACTAGACTTCCCCCTCACAGAATCTGGGACTGTGGCATTGATCTGATACCTGGTAAACCCATTCCCAGGGGCTGTGTTTACCCCCTTTCCCTCCCGGAGTCTAAGGCTATGGAGGAGTACATCCAAGAAAATCTAAACAGGGGCTTCATCCGCAAGTCTGCCTCCCCAGCTGGGGCTGGCTTCTTCTTCGTAAAAAAGATGGGGGCCTCCGCCCTTGCATTGATTACAGAGACCTGAATGCCATTACCGTTAAAAATCGGTATCCACTGCCACTGATTTCTGAATTATTTGACCGGATTAAGGGTGCCACCATCTTTTCTAAACTTGACCTCAGAGGAGCGTATAACCTTATACGCATTAAGGAGGGGGATGAATGGAAGACGGTGTTTAACACCCGAGACGGCCACTTTGAATATCTGGTCATGCCTTTCGGGCTATGCAATGCCCCAGCCATATTTCAGAGCTTTATGAATGAGCTGTTTCAAGACCTCTTGTACCAATCTGTAGTCATCTACTTGGACGACATTCTCATCTTTTCTCAAGATCTAGCATCTCATCGTACTCATGTATTGGAGGTCCTCTCTCGTATCCGAAAAAATCAGTTATTTTGCAAATTGGAGAAATGCACCTTCGAGCAGAGACAAATTCCCTTTCTGGGATATATTATTTCGGGCACCGGTCTACAGATGGATCCCACAAAATTGAAAGCCATACATGACTGGCCCCAACCTTCGGGCCTTAAGGCCACTCAACGCTTCCTAGGATTCTCCAACTATTATCGTCAATTTATCAAGGGGTACTCCTCTCTCGTGGCTCCCATCACAGCATTGACCCGCAAATCTGCTGATGCTGGTATTTGGTCCACTGAGGCTATCCAAGCCTTTATATTATTAAAGTCTCTCTTTTCATCTGCACCCATTCTTCAACAGCCAGATTGTTCTCGTCCTTTTGTCCTGGAGGTAGATGCCTCTTCTGTTGGCACAGGAGCCGTACTATCACAGCGAGGTCCTTCTGGAAAACTTCATCCCTGCAGATTCTTTTCCCGTCGCTTTTTACCTGCTGAGAGGAATTATGGGATTGGCGACAAAGAGCTCCTGGCCATCAAGTTGGCTCTCTCCGAATGGAGACATTTACTAGAAGGAGCGCAATTTCCTATCACCATATATACCGACCATAAGAATTTGCTTTACTTACGCACTGCTCGATGTCTAAACCCTCGACAAGCAAGGTGGTCCTTATTCTTCTCACGCTTTGATTTCAACATCACTTTTCACTCGGGATCTAAGAATACGAAGGCAGACGCCTTATCTCGCTCTTTTGATCCAGCTGACATGGAATCCTTGGAAGATAATAAATTCATTGTAAATCCATGTCAAGTATTGGCAGCTACACACCTGAAAAAGGGTTGTCCTCCAGGCAAAACATTCATCTTGCCACATCTATGCACCCGGCTCCTTCACTGGGCTCATCACTCACTCTTCTCTGGGCATGCCGGCATTCGCAAGACCTGGGACTTATTGTCCCGAAGCTACTGGTGGTCTTCCTTGCTGGAGGATGTGAAGAGATTTGTTGCTGCTTGTTCCAAATGTGCTCAACACAAGACCTCTAGGAAGAAGCCTTATGGATGCTTGCTCCCATTACCCATTCCTTATTACCCATGGTCACAGATCTCCATGGATTTTATCACGGACCTTCCCCCTTCCAAATCCTGTACTGTAGTGCTTGTGGTCACGGATCGCTTCTCTAAAACAGCTCACTTTATTGCTCTCAAAGGCCTTCCTTCTTCCTCCTCCTTAGCCGATATTTTTATTAAAGAAATATTTCGCCTCCACGGCTGTCCTCAACATATTGTCTCTGATAGGGGATCACAATTCATATCAAAATTTTGGCGGTCTTTTTGCAAAAAATCTGGGATTAAGCTTGACTTTTCTTCCGCATATCATCCCCAGTCCAATGGGGCTACTGAGAGAACCAACCAAGAATTAGAGAAGTTTCTAAGAATATTTATCTCTAGTAACCAAGACAACTGGTTGGACCTTCTCCCTTGGGCCGAGTTCGCCCATAACAACCATTTCCATGAGGCCATCTCTAACTCCCCCTTTTTTGTTCTGTATGGCTGCCATCCTAGACTACCCACCTTCTCTCAAGTCTCATCTTCTGAAGTTCCAGCAGTGGACTCTCTGTTTCGTAACTTCTCTGATATTTGGGGATAAACCAAGACAAATTTAAAGCAAGCAACTACTCGTTCCAAAAAATTCTACGATAAAAGGAGAAGAATGACTCCAAATTTTGCAGTTGGTGACAGGGTATGGCTATCCACCCAGAACATTCGTTTAAAGGTTCCCAGTAAAAAATTTGCTCCCAAATTTATTGGCCCATTCGCTATATCTGAGATTATTAATCCCGTAGCCTTTAGATTGAGTCTGCCTCCCTCTTTACGTATACCCAATGTCTTCCATGTCTCCTTGTTAAAACCGATGGTAACCAACAGATTCTCCACCTCATCCAGAACTCCTCCTCCTGCTGTGGATCTGGATCAAGTTGAATACGAGATTAAAACTATCCTAGATTCTCGTAAAGTTCAAGGTGCCATACAGTTCTTGGTAGATTGGAAGGGTTATGGCCCTGAGGAGCGCTCATGGGTAAGAGCCATTGATCTACATGCTCTCCGTCTACTTAAATCCTTCCATAAAAAATGTCCTTTGAAACCCTATTAGGTGTTCGGAGTCCACCTTTATGGCAGGGGGTACTGTCACGGACTTACCTGATCCCCGCCGCTCCGTCCAGCCACAATTCCGCATTCAGGACCATGTGACCGCACCCGGAGGCGGTCACATGACCACAACCCTAGAGGCGGGGATTTTGAATCCCCTTCAGTATAAAAACCTCACTCAGCAACACTTACCTGTTCCTGGCTCCTGCTCTTCGTGGATTGCAGTGTCTTCCAGTTTCCAGTGTCTTCCTGTGTGCTGATCTCTGCCTGTTTGACTTCCCTGGCTCTCCTATCCCTGTGTACCAACCCGGCTTGCTGACCATTCTCCTATTCTTGTGACCCGTGTACCGAACCTGGCTTGTTGACTCCGAGTTGCCTTCTGATTCTGCCTGACTCCATTCCTGTGTACCGAACCGGCTTGTTTGACTCCGCTACCACCGCTTCACTCCGCTGTACTACATCTTGAGGCGAACCTGGGGACCGCGACCTGCGACTCCTGGCAGCGAAGCCCACCCCGCCTTGCGGCGGTTCTTGGTGAACACCGGGGAGATCGTTAGACTCCGCACCTCAGGTAAGCCAGTGCTAATCAAGATTAGTAATATAGTATCCAGAATCTGTTACAGTGTGCCACAATTTGGTAGAATTTTAGTTGAAAATTTAGCGAATTAAGTCAAAATAAATTTTTAGGTCTTCTCGAGAGCCGGGAACTAATGAGTGCGTGTATAATGGTTTAGCAGCATCCTGAGAAAAGAAGGGCCGGATGTGGGCAATATTCTGTAGTTGAAAGTAACAGGATTTGTCAAGAGATTTAATGGGGACAAAAGAGAGGGAAGAGTCAAGAGTGACACCCAGCCAGCGGAATTGGGCAACAGGAGAGATGATGGTTTTATTAACAGTGATTAAAATGGGGTGAAGATTTAGAAGGAGGGAGTTCAGTTTTAGCCATGATATTTTTGAAAAAATATAAAAACATCCAGAAGGAGATAGCGGACAGGCATGCAGAAAGACGATAGAGGAGGGGGGAGTCAGGGGAAGAGATGTAGAGTTGAATATCATCGGCATAGAGGTGGTACTGAGGAGCAAAGAAGAGATGAGATCGCCTAGGGAGATTAGAGTTCAGTTTATCCAGCGGTATACAGAGAACTCACTTGCATCAGTCCCTGCCTTATTTGAGCTTACAGTCTAAATTCGCTAAAATACACACACACACACACACACACACACACACACACACACACACACACACACACACTAGGTTCAATTTGATAGCAGCCAATTAGTATGTTTTTTGGAGTGTGGGAGGAAACTGGAGCACCTGGAGGAAACCCACGCAAACACAGGGAGAACATACAAACTCCACACAGATGAGGCCATGGTTGGGAATTGAACTCATGACCCCAGTGCTGTGAGGCAGAAGTGCTAACCACGTAGCCACTGTGCTGACCCTGTGGTGAGAAGGCTGAATATAAGGTGCCTTGGCCTTCAGATTTTCTGCTTGATTTCAGCAGCAGATGGTTTTGTCAATGTGTATATGTTTTTGTTGTAAAATGGACTGAGGTAGCATGTTGTTGATCAGTAGAGGGACAGGTGTATTATAATAGAAATATTATGGAACTGTTCATCAGCTATATGGTGAGTCTAATGTCAACCAATCCCGTAGCAGTATTTGTTTCTGAAACAAGAAATACTGGCACTAATCACCACTAATTTTCAGGCATCACTCTGTGCTGCAGTTTCTTTTTCTGACAGCTCCTGTTAAAGGGGTTGGAGCAGGCACCCGTTGGATGTTAAATTCAGACCGGCGCTGATTTCCCCTCCACTCATTGTTATTTTTTATGTGTATATGTTTTTTATATAGTTTTAGTATTTAATGTCTTTATTTGGGGAGGTGTTGAAAAATAATTAGATTAGGAGTTACTGTTATATAAAGTTTACAGTTTGTTTTATGGGTTTACAAAAAAAATAAAACATGAAAAAATTATTGGGTTAGAGTTTACTGTTAAGATTACAGTTTAGCTGTTTTTTTTACATTAAAAAAATAAACAATAGATTGCATGTTATTTATACCTATTGTGCTCTACCCACAGAGAACCATTCGATAATAGAAAATGCTCCGTTCTATTCAAATGCATTAAAACTTTGAAATTATCATTATACAGATGCCATTGTGATGTAAAAAAAAAATCTTCACATTGACATGGGACCATCCCTCCCATAGGACCATGACCTGTCTCCTGTCTTCTACTTAGATGGCAAGGCTTGATGGGTGAGTGTTCCTGTTTAATTATGTTGTAAGTAAGTTGCCAAAGGCCCCAAGAAGTTTTCAGGAGTACCTCATATAAGATTGATCATACCATTTTGGTCAACAATGAACATCCCCAAAAGGCTGCTGAGACCTACTAGTAACAGAATGCAACTGCCATGTCCAGAAAAAGACTATGAAATATACCACCAATATATAAAAACAGTGCTACACAAATTCATGTATTTTTTTCTCAGCATTTCTGAATTACATTTTATTATTTGGTCATTTATTTTATGCCTAATTAATACATACATCATTAGTAATGTTGACAAAATCACATGTTCATCAATTTTCTATTTGCACTGATCCTGAAGATGGAACAACAAATCTCCTTGTTAGGACCTGAAACTAGTTTTGGACATAAATTGATTAACTGGCATTTGGTTGAGAAGTGCCAGATATTTGGTTGAGAAGAGGTTAGGCAAAAAAAAAGGCCCACTTTACTTTTTTAGACCTCTATAAGGGTTGACTACTCTTCCTATTTGCTAGTTCATCTTTTGATGTTCCAGCATTGTCAGATTTCCTGTGTACCAGTTTTTGGCCTATCTTATGGTTCTCCTGTAATCTCTATTTCCTGATGTTGCATTGACTTCTAAATTATTTACCTGTGTATATTTCGAACATCTTTACGAAGGGGGTTTATCCCCATTTTTTTAATGTTTCAGTACATAAAACAGAGAATGTAACAATAACTGTATGACAATAAAAAGATGCAACACATTGCATATGAAAAATAGTTAAACATCCAATAAATATTCAGCACTATGCTAATTACTACATAATAGAAATTGTCAATAAAGGATTTGCATAGATTAATAGAGTGATCATGGCATTATTCACATCAATATGAAGAAGGGAAATTATTAAAAAAGAGAATTAAACAGTGCCATTCAGAATTTTAACCAGCCTAACCAACTGTGACAGGATGGACCGCCTATGCCACCCTGTCGGCTGTTGCTGAGAACCGTCTGGGCTTACTTTGCCACCGTTCCCTTTTATTATCCCAAATGCGCCCTCTTGCTGCAGTAGGAGGGGCTTACAAATGCTGTCACCATTGAACTCCTTTACTGGCATCCAGTACCGGGTTTCTTCTGGGTAACTGACAATGCTAGTGTACCCCGTTACTGGTGTACCTGGGCTGGTACTCCTGACCTCTTCCTATGGATCAGGGTTGCTGTGTATGGATTCCCCCTGGCCCATCACACTGGCCAGAGCTGCTGGGTAGTGACAGAGCAGTGGTACTGGATGCTGGGTCCAAACCGCAGAAACAGCTGGGAACGGATTAGATTTTGAGTCTAATCTGTAGGTCACAGGCATAGAGAAGTTTTCAAGCAGGTCTTTGAAGCAAGTGAGGTTTATTTGCTGATCCTCATTGAAGGTAACTGGGAGCAGGCCAGATAGAACATGAAGAACAATTTTCAATACAAGACACAGCTTTTTATATAGATTTGGACACAGCCTCACATGCTATTTTTAGAATCAGGATGCAATTTGTTTACCTAAACATGAATTTACATGATATGCAAAGCTAACAATATTTACACTTATCTGTGATATCCTAAAACTTTGCTGTGATTTCCAGGATCTTGTTTCAGACACAGAGAAAATCTAACAGCAGTCTAATTAAACCTTCATATGTCTTCAGGTGCTAGACCATCACACATCAAATGTCTAAGTAACATGGGTCCTTTCTTCAAACAGTTGCAGAATATACATTTCCTCCAAAGAAAAGAATTCCCCAAGAAAAGTGGCAAAACCCCAAACAAGGCATTCCTTACACCAAGATATACAAAAGACTTCCTAATCAACCATACAGAACAATGAACAAAAAGTACCAATACTTCAGAAACTCCGGCTAATCATATGCAGTAAAGACGGAGTAGAAGAACAGGTATGGAGACAGGAGGGGAGGGGGCCTTGCTCATACGAGCTTACATCCTAAGGGAGGGTATACAGACCAGGCACAAGAGGAGCCAGTTGAAGCAAGAGGAGAGAAGGGAGGACGAGCAAAAGGAGGAGATGGGGGTTAAGTAGATGGTTGGTAGGCTTTGAGGAAGAGGTGAGTTTTGAGTGCACGTTTGAAGGAGCACAGAGTAGGAGAGGGACGGTTGGAATGAGGGTGGTCATTCCAGAGAAGGGGGACTGCACGGGAAAAGTCTTGGATTCTGGAGTGGGAAGAGGTGATAAGGGTGGAGGAGAGGCGGCGGTCATTGGCCGAGCGCAGGGAGCGGGCAGGAGTGTGAATGGAGAGGAGGCTAGAGATATAAGGGGCAGTAGAGTTGGAGAGAGCCTTGTAAGTGGTGGTGAAGAGTTTGAAAAGGATTCTGTAGGGGAAGGGGAGCCAGTGCAAGGCAAGGCAGAGAGGGGAGGCAGAGGAGGAGCGGCGTGAGAGGAAGATGAGTCTTGCGGCCGCATTGAGTATAGAGCGGAGGGGGGAGAGACGGGATTGGGGGAGGCCAGTGAGGAGGAGGTTACTATAATCAAGGCGGGAGATAATGAGTGCGTGGATGATAGTTTTGGTGGCATCCTGAGAGAGAAAAGGACGGATGCGGGCGGTTGCGTAGTTGGAAGCGACAGGCTTGGGCAAGGGAATGAATGTGGGGGCAAAAGAGAGAGAGGAGTCGAGGGTGACACCCAGGCAGCGAAGTTGGGTGACAGAGGAGATGGTGGTGTTGTTGACGACAATAGAGAGGTCATCGTGGGATGGGAGTCTGGGCGGAGGAAAGACAATGAGTTCAGTTTTAGAGATATTGATTTTGAGAAAGTGCTCGAACATCCAGGAGGAGATGGCGGAGAGGCAGTCGGATACCCGAGCGAGGAGGGTGGAGGAAAGATCAGGAGAGGAGATATAGAGTTGAATGTCGTCAGCATAAAGGTGATACTGAAGACTGAAGGAGGAGATGAGAGCACCAAGGGAGGAAGTGTAGCGCAAAAAGAGTAGAGGGCCAAGAACAGAGCCCTGCGGGACTCCAATGGGGAGAGGGTAGGGGGAGGGGGAAGAACCAGACATGGATACAGATATGGAGCGTGTCACGGGCACTAGGAGTCTTTGCCCAGGATATCACCGGATGATGTTCTTACCAGAGTAATATAGCTGGTTCTATGGTCCTCTGGTAGCAGGGTGACAACGGACAAGGAGAATCAGCAGATGGTGAGAGAATGCTCAAGGAAAGTATATGACTAGCAGCAACTGGTAACGACTTAGATGTATGAACACGAGGAACCAGATGGACAAGTAAACGTGAGGAGAGTCAGTGGTCTGCGTACAGCAAGTTGTACCACTGCTATAGTGAGGAGGAATGTCCAGGAGTAGAGAGGAGGTAGTGAAAGTCAGTGGTCTGCGTATAGCAAGTTGTACCACTGTCTATATTAAAGGAATGGGTTCCAGGTGCAAGTAGGTAACGGGGAAGTCAGTGGTCTGCGTACAGCAAGTTGTACCACTGCTATATATATGTGAGGAGGGGCACGAGGAGATAAATGGAATACAGAGGATACACGGGGCGGCACACGGAACTTGATCCCACGATGATAACCACAATACAATAATAACTGACAAGCGCTGCTTGAAGTATACAAAGTCACTATAGAGATCCAGGTAATAGGAAACAAAGTCAATAGTAACAATAGCTTCAGTAGATGGAAGACTCCGGAGATGACCACAACACAGTCCAGACGGATATGCAATACAATAGCAAAGTCAATGGAAAGTATGCATACCGCGGTTCAGGAGAGCAGGCTGTCAAGGAGAAGTGCAGGGATACCTGAACGGCTGAACGCCAGCAGGAGGAGAGACCACTGGAGGATGGAAGCGGTAATCAAGTTGGTGCAGCGCACGAAAGGTAACCGGTAATCAAAGGAGCAATACTCAGGAAGCAGTAGTAAGAAAAACTGGAAACATGATGAACACGGGAGAGTTGAGGCTGTCTGGTATCCGGCAGTAGTAGCGGAGGCAGCGGAGGGGAGACACGTTGAACACAGGAGAGTAGAGGCGTTCTGGAATCCGGCAGTAGTAGTGAAGGCAGCGGAGGGGAGACACGCTAAACACAGGAGAGTAGAGACGGTCTGGAATCCGGCAGCAGTAACAGATAGGAATCAGTGGAGAGCTGACACGATGAACACAGGAGAGTTGAGACGGTCTGGAACCCGGCAGTAGTAACGGAGGCAGCGGAGAGCAGACACGCTGAACACAGGAGAGTTGAGGCGGTCTGGAATCCGGTAGCAGTAGCAGATAGGAATCAGCTGAGTGCAGACACGATGAACACAGGAGAGTTGAAGTGGTCTGGAAACCACAATCATAGTAGACAGGAATCAGCTGGAGCTGAATACACGAGGAAACACAGGAACACCTTCAGAGGCTCATGGGGAATGAGACTCCAAGATCAGGCAACTAGGTAATGATCACAGGTGGTTTAAATAGGGAGGGTTGCCTGATCATCCAATTAATTAAAAGCAACAGGTACTGAAGGTTTCATAAGGGCTGCACATGCGCAGACCCTCAGGATGGCGGACGGCCACGGTTCCTGAACACAGGAGAAATGGCACTCACAGTCCGGTGAGTGACAGTACCCCCCCTTTTAAAGGTGGGCACAGAAGACATGGAACCGGGTTTGTCCGGAAACTTGGAATAAAACTTCTTAAGAAGAGCTGGAGCGTTGAGATCTTCTGCTTTAATCCATGAACGCTCTTCAGGACCAAAGCCCTTCCAATGAACGAGGAAACGAAGAACTCCTCGCGAAATATTTGCATCTAATATGTGAGTAATCTCAAAGTCCTCCTCTTGATGAGCTTGAACTGGCCGAGGTGCTGAAGGAGGGACCGAGAAACGGTTGATGATAAGAGGTTTGAGCAAAGACACATGGAAGGCATTGGAAATACGAAGGTTCTTAGGTAGTAGAAGTTTGAAACAAACTGGATTTATCACTTGAATGATCCTATATGGACCAATTAAACGAGGAGCGAACTTCATAGATGGGACCTTCAAATATTTTTGGTTGATAACCATACACGATCTCCGATTTTAAGTGGTGGAATAGCCCGTCTCTTTTTTTTCTGCAAAAGACTTATATCTGGCAGATGTCTTCTTTAAACAGGTTTTGACCTGAGACCAAATATTTTTGAAGGTCTGACAAACAGTCTCTACAGCAGGAACTTGGGTGGGAGGGAGGGCAGGAAATTCCGGAAAAGACGGATGGTGATCGTAAACCACAAAGAATGGAGTTTTAGAAGATGATTCATGATACATGTTGTTATGAGCGAATTCAGTTCATGGAAGCAAATCTACCCAGTTGTCTTGGTTGGCTGAAGAGAACATCCTTATAAAAGTCTCAAGATCTTGATTGACCCTTTCGGTTTGTCCGTTTGATTGAGGATGGTAGGAGGATGAGAGTGATAATCGGATACCCAAGGTCTTACAAAGGGCCCGCCAGAATCTGGAAACGAATTGCACTCCTCTATCTGAAACAATCTCGGAAGGACATCTATGAATACGGAAGATCTCTTTGATGAAATAATCAGCCAGAGTAGATGAAGAAGGTAAACCGGTCAAAGGAACGAAATGTGCCATCTTCGAAAATCTATCCACCACTACCCAAATAGTATTGCACTTTTTACTAGGAGGAAGATCAGTAACAAAGTCCATACTAATATGGGTCCACGGCTTGGGAGGAATGGGTAGTGGTTGAAGCAAACCTGCTGGAGTTCTGCGGGGAGTCTTAAACTGGGAACACAATTCACAACCAGCCACAAAATCTTTGACATCTCTCCTCATTGAAGGCCACCAGTAACTTCGAGAAAGAATTTCAAAAGTCTTGCGTTCACCAGAATGTCCAGAAAAACGAGAAGAGTGAAACCACGAAAGGATTTTCTTCCTAAGAGCAGGAGGCACGAGGGTTCTCCCAAATGGTAGCACCTTAGTGGAAGAAGCAGCCAGAGAAACACATTTGGGGTCTAATATAGAGTGGTTAGGACCATCTTTAACGTCTGAGGATGTCACAAAAGCTCGAGATAGGGCGTCTGCTTTTTTATTTTTCGCAGCTGGTTTGAAGGTTATGATTAGTTCAAAACGAGAAAAGAAAAGAGACCATCTTGCTTGACGAGGATTCAAACATTGAGCAGACTGTAAATATGACAAATTTTTATGATCAGTAAAAATTGTCACAGGATGACGAGCTCCTTCCAACAAATATCTCCATTCCTCTAATGCTACTTTTATAGCCAGCAACTCCTTGTCCCCGATGGTATAATTCTTCTCTGCAGGCAGAAGACCCCGAGAGTAAAAGGCACAAGGATGGAATTTTTGTTGCTCCGATCTTTGGGAGAGAATGGCTCCTAAGCCAACATTAGAGGCATCTACCTCTAGGAAGAAGGGAAGCGTCACATCAGGCTGTCGAAGAACAGGAGCGGAGGAGAAGGACTCTTTGAGAAACTGGAAAGCTTGAAGGGCCTCAAAGGACCATTGTTTAGTATTGGCCCCTTTACGAGTTAGGGCCACAATAGGAGATGCAATCGAGGAAAAATATTGAATGAAGCGTCTATAGTAATTGGCAAAACCTAAAAAACGCTGAATTGCACGAAGAGTAGTTGGCTGAGGCCAATGTAATACAGCATTCACCTTTTCTGGATCCATCTGAAGACCAACTCCAGAGACAATATATCCCAGAAATGGAATCTGGGGCAACTCGAATGAACATTTTTCTAACTTGCAGAATAATTAATTTTTTCGGAGTCTGGAAAGGACCTCTGCCACATGTTGATGATGAGAAGGCAGGTCCTGAGAAAAGATTAATATGTCGTCCAGATAGACGATGACACAAACATATAACAAGTCCCGGAAGTTCTCATTAATGAAACCCTGGAAAACAGCGGGGGCGTTATATAACCCGAAGGGCATTACTAAATATTCATAATGCCCGTCTCTGGTGTTGAAAGCTGTCTTCCATTTGTCACCGGACCTGATTCGAATTAAATTATAGGCACCACGAAGATCCAACTTGGTAAAGATCCGGGCTCCCTTGATACGATCAAATAACTCAGTAATTAATGGAATGGGATAACGATTTTTGATAGCTATGGCGTTAAGTCCACGGAAATCTATGCAAGGACGTAATGACCCATCCTTATTTTTTACGAAGAAAAAACCTGCTCCAGCGGGAGAGGTAGAAGGTCGAATAAATCCTCGCTGGAGATTCTCTTTGATGTACTCAGATGTGGCTTGAGTTTCAGGTAACGAAAGTGGATACACACGACCCCTGGGAGGAGTCTTGCCAGGTTGAAGATCAATCAGACAGTCCCACGAACGATGAGGAGGAAGACGTTCAGACTGAAGTTTATCAAATACATCGGCAAAAGAAGCATACTGAGGAGGAAGTCCCGGTGAACAAGGTGAAATGGAGGATTGCTGTATCTTGAGAGGAACGACTTGAGAGAGGCAACGATGATGACACTCAGACCCCTAAGACGTAACTTGAGGAGTGTGCCAGTCAATCTGGGGAGAATGACGTTGAAGCCATGGAAGGCCTAATACAATCGGACTGGTAGTAACAGGAAGAATTAAAAATGAAATTTCCTCCTGGTGTAATACACCAATTTGAAGGGTTACTGGAGACATACTCTGGGTGATGAGACCATTAATAATGCGTGATCCATCGATAGCAGTCACAGTAATTGGTATTTTCAAAGTAATCACTGGTAGGGACCATTGATTCACGAGGGATTTAGAAATAAAATTTCCTGCAGCTCCAGAGTCAATAAGTGCTTGGGACATGAAAGATTTGGTAGCAAAGGAAACAGTAACATCAAAAGCACAAACTTTTAATTTCATAGAACATGGAGAGGACTCCACGAACCCTAACTTCACCTCTCCAGAACTGGTTAGGGCCTGGCATTTCCCGATTTTTTTTAGGGCATGAATTGAGCATATGAGTAGAATCAGCACAATAGATACAAAGTCTATTTTTTACTCTTCGGTCCCTCTCCTCTGAAGTTAATTTGGAGCGACCTATCTCCATAGGTACTACCGGAGATGAAACTTGACGAACTTGAGGACTTGAGCGAAGAGGTGCTTTATATGAAGTTGTTTTTTCAGACTCTCTTTCACGAAATCTCATGTCTACACGATGGCAAAGAGAAATCAAATCTTCTAGAGAAGTAGGTAATTCTTGAGTAGTCAGTGCATCTTTAATTTTATCATAAAGCCCCTGCCAGAAGGCGGCAATTAAAGATTCAGTGTTCCACTGAAGTTCAGAGGCTAATATCCGAAATTGAATGACGTACTGGGCTACAGTACGAGAACCCTGACGTAGACGGAGGATGCAGGATGCAGCGGAAATAACACGACCAGGTTCATCAAATACACTTCGAAACGTGGAAATAAGTTTGGCACTATCTTGTAATAATGGATCATTTCTTTTCCACAGAGGGGAAACCCATGCGAGAGCTTGTCCGGAAAACAAAGAAATGAGATAGGCCACTCTGGAACGATGAGTAGAGAAATTGTGAGGTTGAAGCTCAAAATGAACTGAGCATTGATTTAGAAAACCCCTGCATGTTTTGGGGTCTCCATCATATTTTGAAGGAGTAGGCAGGTGTAGCGTGGAAGCAGTAGACACCTGGGATGGCACTGGGGAAACGGATGAAGGCACAGGAGCATCAACAGTAGCTGTGATATTTTGCGCAGAAGTTCCTTGGGAGGCTAACGCCTGGCAACATTGCAGCAATTGTTGTTGGCGACCATCCTGTTGTTCAATACGGGTAACCAGATACTGCAGCATCTCTTTAGCTGTAGGTTCCGATCCTGGGTCTGTCATGGCCTGATCTTACTGTCACGGGCACTAGGAGTCTTTGCCCAGGATATCACCAGATGATGTTCTTACTAGAGTAATATAGCTGGTTCTATGGTGCTCTGGTAGCAGGGTGACAACGGAACAGGAGAATCAGCAGATGGTGAGAGAATGCTCAAGGAAAGTCTATGACTAGCAGCAACTGGTAATGACTTAAATGTATGAACACGAGGAACCAGATGGACAAGTAAACGTGAGGAGAGTCAGTGGTCTGCGTACAGCAAGTTGTACCACTGCTATAGTGAGGAGGAATGTCCAGGAGTAGAGAGGAGGTAGTGAAAGTCAGTGGTCTGCGTATAGCAAGTTGTACCACTGTCTATAGCGAAGGAATGGGTTCCAGGTGCAAGTAGGGAACGGGGAAGTCAGTGGTCTGCGTACAGCAAGTTGTACCACTGCTATATATATGTGAGGAGGGGCACGAGGAGATTAATGGAATACAGAGGATACACGGGCGGCACATGGAACTTGATCCCACGATGATAACCATAATACAATAATAACTGACAAGCGCTGCTTGAAGTATACAAAGTCACTATAGAGATCCAGGTAATAGGAAACAAAGTCAATAGAAACAATAGCTTCAGTAGATGGAAGACTCCGGAGATGACCACAACACAGTCCAGACGGATAATCAATACAATAGCAAAGTCAATGGAAAGTATGCATACCGCGGTTCAGGAGAGCAGGCTGTCAAGGAGAAGTGCAGGGATACCTGAACGGCTGAACGCCGGCAGGAGGAGAGACCACTGGAGGATGGAAGCGGTAATCAAGTTGGTGCAGCGCACGAAAGGTAACCGGTAATCAAAGGAGCAATACTCAGGAAGCAGTAGTAAGAAAAACTGGAAACATGATGCACACGGGAAAGTTGAGGCTCTCTGGTATCCGGCAGTAGTAGCGGAGGCAGCGGAGGGGAGACACGCTGAACACAGGAGAGTTGAGGCGGTCTGGAACCCAGCAGTAGTAACGGAGGCAGCGGAGAGCAGACACGCTGAACACAGGAGAGTTGAGGCGGCCTGGAATCCAGCAGCAGTAGCAGATAGGAATCAGCTGAGTGCAGACACGATGAACACAGGAGAGTTGAAGTGGTCTGGAAACCACAATCGTAGTAGACAGGAATCAGCTGGAGCTGAATACACGAGGAAACACAGGAACACCTTCAGAGGCTCATGGGGAATGAGACTCCAAGATCAGGCAACTAGGTAATGATCACAGGTGGTTTAAATAGGAAGGGTTGCCTGATCATCCAATTAATTAAAAGCAACAGGTACTGAAGGTTTCATAAGGGCTGCACATGCGCAGACCCTCAGGATGGCGGACGACCACGGTTCCTGAACACAGGAGAAATGGCACTCACAGTCCGGTGAGTGACAGAGCGATTAGCGAGGTATGAAGCGAACGAGGCATGGACAGAATCAGAGAGGCCGAGAGAGAGAAGAGTTTGCAGCAGGAGGGGGTGGTCCACGGTGTCAAAGGCTGCAGAGAGGTCAAGGAGGATGAGTATGGAGAAGTGACCCTTGGATTTGGCTGATAGGAGATCATTAGTAACCTTGGCCAGGGCAGTTTTGGTAGAATGGAGGGGGCGGTAGCCAGATTGGAGAGGGTCAAGGAGGGAATTGTCCGCGAGGTGCCAGGTTAGGCGGCTGCAGACAATCCGCTCAAGTAATTTGGAGGCATAGGGGAGAAGAGAGATAGGGCGATAATTAGGAAGAGAGGTGGGGTCAAGATTGGGTTTTTTGAGGATAGGAGAGATAAGAGCGTGTTTAAAAGAAGAGGGTACTACACCAGAGGAGAGTGATAGGTTGAAAAGGTGTGCTAGGTAAGAGCAGGCCATTGGAGAGAGAGAGCGAAGGAGGTGGGAGGGGATGGGATCGAGAGGGCAGGTAGAGGGTGGAGAGGAAAGAATAAGGGAGCGAACTTCTTCACCGGTTGTAGGGCTGAAGAAGCACCAGAGTTGGTTGATTGGGGGAGGTGAAGCGATGAGGGTGGCGGGAGAAGGGGAGGAGGAGATGTTCAGTCTGATGGCCTCAATTTTGGAAGAGAAGAAAGTGGCGAAGTCAGAAGCGGAGAGGGAAGGAGGGGGAGGGGGGGAGAGGAGGGAGCTGAAGGTGGCAAAGAGGCGGCGGGGATTGGAGGACTGAGAAGAAATGAGGGACTTAAAGAAGGATTGTTTAGCGAGGGAGAGGGCAGAGGAGAAATGGTATATCGGCAGTGATTGAACCGATATACCCTTTGTTCATAGAGCGGGTTTTCCTTTGACGGGTGTTGCTGTGTTGTACTGTGGATCTGTTACGATTTCCAAGGTAAGACCACAGAGATAAGATATTTGAATGAAGTGGTTTATTAAGAAACAAAAATAACACTGGTTCAAGATGCACAAGTGGTAAGAAAATGGTAAACTACAGTTCATAACAATGAGGAAGTAGTTGAGAATAGCAGTCCAATGGAAACAGTATCAATGAAGAACCAGTAGGTCTGTTCAGATGGTAACTCAGAGCAAAAACAGCTGAATTACTGATACAGCGACAGTTCAATAGAAGCAATTGTAATGAAGAACAAGCTGATCCATTTAGATGGTAACTCAGGGCAACAGCAGATGAGTTACTGATACAGCGGCAGTTCAATAGAAGCAAATGTAATGAAAAACAAGCTGATCCATTTAAATGGTAACCCAGAGCAACCGCAGATGAGTTACTGGTACAGCAACAGTTCAATGGAAAACAGCAGTAAAGAGGACTAGTTAATCCGTTTAAAGAGTAACTCAGATAACAGTAGTTGATTTAGTGATACAACAATAGTTCAATAGAAACAGCAACAATGAAGACTTAGCTAATCCGTTTAGCTAGTAGTTCAGTGCAGCAGGTGTAGGAGGCTCCTTGTGAAGTTTGGAGTTACAATAGTGAAGCGGTAAAGTCCAATGAATGGAGCCGTAGAAGAGACACTGAATGCAGCAGTGGAGACCCGATAAAGCAAGAGTTCCAATGAAGGCACCAGAGATTAACCACAGCAGATCTTGAAGCAATGATGCACAGCAACCATGGGTAAGTCACACGAGGAGAGCCCAATCCTGACAAGAGTAAGTAACTTGAAGAACAGAAACAGAGCACTTGGAAATGCTGACAGGAACAGAGAGCTTGGAAATGCTGACAGGAACAGAGCACTTGGTAATGCTGACAGGAACTGAGCGCTTGGTAATACTGACAGGAACAGAGCGTTTGGTAATGCTGACAGGAGCAGAGCACTTGCTAGTGCTGACAGGAGCAGAGCGCTTGCTAATACTGACAGGACCAGAGCGCTTGCTAATGCTGACAGGAGCAGAGCGCTTGGTAATGCTGACAGGAACAGAGCGCTTGGAAATGCTGACAGGAACAGAGTGCTTGGCAATGCTGACAGGACCAGAGCGCTTGGAAATGTTGACAGGAACAGAGCGCTTGGAAATGCTGACAGGAACAGAGATAGGTGCTGCTCAACTAGAGTGAGCTGATAATCTGGCAAAGGCTGCTTGGAACAGACAGGCTTATATAGGCCAGAAGCAGGTGTAAATTTCCCAGCAATAATGAAGCAGTTAAGAGCAGTCCAAGTTACACAGTGGCCCCTTTGGTGGGCAGTGGTACTACAGGCAGGATAAATAGTCCAAGTAGCACAGTGACCCTTTGGTGGGCAGTGGTACTACAGGCAGGATAAATAGTCCAAGTAGCACAGAGGCCCCTTTGGTGGACAGTGGTACTACAGGCAGGACAAATATATGCAAAAAGATCCAACTAGATGCCTGCAGGTGACAGGATCCTCACAAAAAGTTCCTGTTTGACACCAGGTTCTAGATTGTGGCTGGTGACTGATGTTAACCCACTACAGATACTGATAAAGATTATAGTGTTTAATATTCAATCCAGAGATTTACACAAGTAAATTTAATAGTTAATCATTAACAACATAGTTAGCTCCCACACTTCATATGGAGACTGGTCCAAACTATGTGAGTCTTTAAACCTGTTCTAGATTGAGAAGTTGCCTACTATTACATATCAAATTCTATGAGCCACCATACACAATGACTACTGCCTGTGGCAGGGCTGCTATACCTAAAGGAAAGGTAGAGCAGCCCTGCTACAGTAGTCATTGTCATTATCCCATGACACACATGGCTGAAAGCTCTCTCTCTCTCTTCACATTCACTGACTGGAGCTGAACATGTTAGCAAATATAAGAATTTTACGAAGACTCTAAAGCTGGGTACACACTACAGAAAATTACTGAAGATGCAATTTCTGTAATAATTTTACCAGCAACTTATGTGATTTTACACGTTTTACCTTCAGATCTGTGCTCTTAATCTCTCATGATCATCTGCTGAAAAGGTTGTGACTCTGCACACTCTATAAAGATCTGCCTACATTGCTGGTTGTGAGTGCATACACACTTCAACATTTGCCCGACATCAATCCATCATTGATTGTGCTTTTAGGCATACTTGCCAACTCTTCAGGAATGTCCGGGAGACTCCCGCATTTTGCGAGAGTCTCACGGACTCCTGGGAGCGTGTGGCAATCTCCCGGATCTGCCCACTTCACTAGGAAGTGGGCAGAATTAGGTCCCAAACGCAACGATTCACCGCTGTCAAATCAAATAACGCGTTTACGTCATGATGTCACGGTGGACGGGTCCAAAATGACGCACATTTTAGAGACCTGCCCCCCGTCACGCCCACTTCCCCTGCAGGCTCCTGGATACCAACATTTCAAAGTTGGTAAGTATGCTTTTAGGAAGTTTATAAAGCCAAATCAAATGATACGACGTGCTTTAGTACGAAAAAACATGATCGTGGGAGAGTACACCCTAATGGAATATCTGACCAAATGGTCATTTAACGTGTAATCTGCATGAAATTACAGTAGTGTGTATCTAGCTTTAATTGAATGGATCAAATGGAATAGAGTTTTGTGGACACTTAGCTGAATTGTTTGTTTTGTAATGAAGTTTGGTAGTTTAAAGTGCTGTATTTGAATGGATTGAATGCAGGGTAGTTTGTGAAGTGAGACTATGTGCATAGTTGAAGAAATGGAGCTCAAAGTGAGAGAATTAATATGGCGGCAATGTGGTATACAATGTGTCTAGTGGAGCCTGTGTTTAGTAGAGGCTGTGTTTATGAAGACAATAGAGAAATAAAATTCAGTGAGAGATACTGTGCTTGTGCCTGCTTCACAGAAATTGATTTGTAAGAGATGTTGAATTTATAGAGGTGTATAGTTGTATAGCTAGCATGTAATGCTACTGTTATGCTGTAGGAAATATACTGCGTTGTACCCATACCTAAAATATACTATATTTCCTGCAATGCTGTATAATTCATGCTTGCCTACTTTCAGTAGGTGACGTCCGGGAGAGGGGTGTGACTAGAGGGCAGAAGGGGGTGGGGCGCCTTGAATCGCTTCATTTTGGGTAAAATGCTGTTTTGTCACGGGGGCCAAAATGATTTTCGGTGAATCGCATCATTTTAGCAAGGGAATTGCGGGATGCGGGAGAAATACCAGCTCTCCCGGGAGTCCAGGAGACCGACCCGAATTCCGGGAGTCTCCCGGACTTTCCGGGAGAGTTGGCAAGTATGGTATAATTGTGGGACTGTGGATATGATTTATGAGATACAGTGTGGACATCTTCCTCCTGGTCGTATGCAGCATGTCATCCTGGGAAAAGCATGACTTCTGTCTGCAGCACTGGAGGCGGCCATCTTCGGTGAGACATTTGCTAAGTTCCTGCTAAGTCTGAACACCTGATCCCATTCCCCAATTGGCTTCCTGTGCAGACTATAAGAGTCCCCTCCTACACTCAGCAAGTTGCCAGTGCAACACTTCCTAGTTCCTGGTTCCAGATCTACAAGTTGCTGTTTTGAGTGCTACAGACAATCTGCTGTATACAGAGCTCTACCCTTCGTGTGTATTCAGCCTCATCCTGGTTACTGCTTCTCCTCCTGCTGTGTACAGGTCTTCATCGTTACTTCTGAGTGTATTCAGCCTCAACCTGCTGTTATGTTATATACATCTCTCAGTGAGTTCAACTTCTTCTGCTGCCATTATATGAACTGCAAACATTAACCATTTGTGTGAATTCAACTTCATCTGTGCTGCCGTTATATGAACTGCAAACATTAACCATTTGTGTGAATTCAACTGCATCTGTTGTTATCTGAATATCAACTATTAACCAATTGTGAGAATTCAGCTTCATTCTACCGCTGAAATAAATACCTTGGTTTGTTATTTCTCATGTGGATTCACCTTCTTTGTACCTGTAGGCAAGCTCTATGTGCAAGACATTCCATCAGCCCCCCAGTTTCCACTACACTCCTGCCACAGCTAGTCCCTGGGGTCCCGAGACGGATCTCAGAAATTCTATTGCCGTGACAATAGCAGCAAACCAATGTGAAAGTTTATTACATCTGGTCAGGCTTAAAAGAAATGCTCAACCGTACTACTGACACCTCTGGCGTAACTCAATTGGAAACACCTTGTCTTAGTAGATTGGTTGAGGATAACTTTAATGATAAAGTAGAACTTAGCAACTCAGACAGTCCCTTTGATTTCTGGGAGGGAATAAAGGAAATTCAGAGCCCCTTGTACAACTAGCTATGGTGTCTGTAAGCTGCCCACCCTCCAGAGTCTACTCGGATAGAGTGTTTAGCACAGTGTGATCGTCGGAGGAGACTATTTCCTAAAAATGTAGAAATACCGGTGTTTATCAAAATGAACTACAAAGTGTATAAAGAATACTGTTCTTGCCGACAATTACCAACAGAATGTGTAAAATTCCAGTGGTGATGAATTAATACTGTGCAATGACGATGATCAAGACATCAGTGATGATGATAATAAGGAGGGTGATGACATGGTCATCAACATTGCGGAAGATGACCACTGTTAGCCAAATGACCATTAGTAATTTGCAAGAAAAATTAAACTGCTATCTATTTAGTCCAGTTCATTGACCAACAACCAAAATGTTCTCTTTTGTGGGTGCCCAAGCAAATCAATCAATCACAGTGAACAGTTAAGGTGTCAACAGTATTATTAGGTCACCAATTCACATGGTGGACAATATGATTAGGTAGACTATTCAAATGTCAAAAGTATTGTTATGGTGATAGGGCTAAGGATATGGTTAAGGGCAGGTTAAGGGAAAGGTCTAAGGGCAGGGAGAGGCAGAGGGACAAATATAAGGACAGGTCTAGGGACAGGGTTAGAGTTAAGGATAATACTGTCTACATTTGAATTGCCAAACGAAAAAATACTGTCTACATTGCAGTTGTTGTCCTAATAGTACTGTTGATGTCATTATATTGTTGACTTTACCCTGTATTTTCTGCTGCCCACCAATTATATTATGTCAATCCTGTAGCTGTCGATCATATGGATGCACCACACCGGGGTGGGTGGCCCCAAGTACAATGCCATCTTACACTATTGTGCCTTTATTGACTCATCAGCTGTAAAACAAAAGTCCATTGATGCTGACGCTGTCCGTCTAATGAGCTCTGATACTGCCACTGCTGTCCACTCTCCAACGTATCGTTTATAACTCTCTCAAATGTATTACTGCAGTGCTGGCCATCTCCAATGTATTGCTGCTGACTGTCAAGCCCAAGAAAGTGCTGCCTGCTGGTATTTGTATTGCTGAAACTTGAGTTGCTGAGGCAAGGATGTATGGATTTGACGGCAAGTGACGTGCAGGTCGTGGTTCTTCAGTGCAGCTGCCAGCGAAGCACGAAAAGAATGGTCAGGTGATCTGGGTCAGAACCAGACGGACAAGGACAGTACCAAAACATACTCCAAGAGAAAAGTCAGGAACTAGCTAAAGTCAATCACCAATGTACCTCACCACTCCAATGTATTTGCTGCTGATCCTCTCCAATGTATTTGCTGCTGACCCTCTCCAAAGTGTCACAAATGCTGCCTAATGGCACTTACTTGGTGTATCTTCTATATTTAAAGAAAATGTAATTCATGCAGACATCTTCAATGAGAGTGATGATTGCTTATCATTGAGAAAGATGACCACTTTTATCCAAATGCCCAGGATTCATTTGTTAACATCCCTATCTAATATCCAGTTGACCAAACAACAAGCAAAATGTTGGCTTTTGTGGGGGCCCAAACAAATTAAGCACTTAAGAAACAAAAGGGATAGTGACTGTCACTAGAGTGCTTAGTTTGCTAACCTTTGTACATGTTGTTCTTCAACATATGGATTGTCCTAAGGACAATGCCATCTTGCACAATTTTTGCTCCTCCACTTTTTCCCAAGAATCTTCTTAAGCCTTTGTTACATTTGTACACCAAAATTTTAGGTGGCCTAACTGTTTTCAGCATATTAGCAGTGCTTTCAACTTCCAACCAACTACTGGTTGGGTAACCAATATGTTAAATTCTGTCTCTTAATTTCTCTGAAAGTGGACTTTCAAATTCAATTGTTTTGTCTTGTCAAGACAGATGTTTGGCAACCAAATCTGCATCAATGAGAGATATACATACTTATTTGTGTGAGAAGGCCAAGTATTGCCCAGTCTGAACTGTCTGGTTTACATTATTACCTAGCCTAACGGTTTTGTTCTTTTAAAGTTATACAAATATATAAATATATTTCTATATACAATCTATATCAGGGGTGTCCAAAATTTTAGCTTCCCTGGGCCACATTGGAAGACAACGAGTTGGTTTGGGCCGCACGTAAGATACACTAACAATAACGATAGCTGATCATCCAAAAAACCATAGAAAACATAGTTAACATATATATATATATATATATATATATATACATGAGAAAAAAGTGATATATATATATATATATATATATATATATATATAACTTTTTTTTCAAATCCCCCTATACTTACCTTTCAATCACCCTGTTCAAAAAATCCTCTCTAGTTTTTATACTATAATCCCTTTTTGTATTGTTTCAATGCAATATCAATAAAGTGCATTTAAGCCAGGCATTGTATATCAGGGTGCCCTGACCAGGCCTGCGGTACCTGACATATACATCACTGTGACCCCAAATTGTGACCTGTTTTGCTAATTACACCACTATGTTAGTTAAGGGATAACAACTTATAATGGGCCAAAGAGAATAATATATAATGCCCCATTAGTATTACAAGTAGAAGTATGTAGCAGGGAGATAAGGTCCATGATGCTCCAGGACCAGGTGACTTTTATTCACTGGTCAGCGTCCCTTGAAATAATAAAAAAAAATCCCCCTTAACTTACCTTTTAATCGGCTTGTTCTCCTGTCCTCTTCTCTTCTTTTCTCCAATTCTGTGCTGCTGATTGTTCTTCTCACGCGGGTGACTCCTCTGTGCTGCGCTCCGCAATGGATGTTGGGCGTGATGACATCACACCCGACATTCACTGCGAGCACTGCATGGAGGAAGAGACAAGGGAGGGAGCCGGAGTACCAGCTGACGTGACCGCGTGACCGCAAGGTAAGTTTTTTTTTTTTTTTGCAGGATTTTTTTTCCCATTAGCAGTGCTGCCCCCTTGCCACAACCAAAACTCCTTCTAGGCCACATTTACAGGCATGCTGGGCCGCATGCGGCCTGCGGGCCGCGGGTTGGACAACCCTGATCTATATTGATATACATGATATATATTATACATGACATATTTATATACTCGCAAATATATATGAGTGACGAGTCCCCTTGTTTGATTCACAAGGGCAGCATTGCTCAAAACATAAAAGCACTTATAGTAAAGCAAGATGTATGAAAGCTTGACTCTTGGATCCTGGTGAATTATCTACCCAACGATAAGTCTGGGGAGGATATTCATTTTGACAACATCGATATCCAGGAGATATAGTGATATGATTACATAGTAAGGTCCAATTTAATTTTGGAGAGAATGTGGGGAAAGTTAGCATGGAAGAGCATTTTAGCCAGATCTTCCTTATTCATACCATTAAAAGCACTTTAATAAATGTAGCAAAACAAGGTGTTTGAAACCTCTATTCTTGGCTCCCGATGAATACTCTACTCAACGATAAGTGCATAGTACATAAATAGATGAAAATGCAGGCCATCTTCGTTTATTAAGTTTTATCAATGTCTATATTATCTGTATTAATTCTATCACTGCCCATCTTATGAACGCTGCCTGTTTCTGTAGCATAAGTGTCTATGAGGGAAGCTCTGTTATGTTCTTTCTTGAATATGAAGTAGATCAGAGAGTAGAGAGGTATCATAAAAGTAATCACCTTTTAATGAAGGTACTTATGATCTCTAAAGTGCATTTTTGCAAGGCTGCCAGATTTATTTCTGCAAAATATTTGTGCCACTGCCCTGTCACTAATTTTAGTCAGCCAGAACGCTGGAGACTTTGATCAAAACTGGTGAATATTGGCACTGTTGTGAAGGGATCATTAGAAAATAGACTTGAAATGACTGGAAATTAATGTTAATGCTATAAATAGTAATATAAGAGCAAAAACAGCTCAACGTGATGTTATTTTACCTATTTTTCACAAGTTGTAGTCAAATCCAGCTTCAAAACCAAAACCTTTTGCGTTTGACAAAACCGGTAGCAAAGCTGAAACACGAAGTTGGGCTAGAAGTGACACCGGTTTCGAAACCGAAACTCGAGGGTCAGCGCACATCGCTAATAAATAGTAGTTTAGTTTTATAATGTGTTAAGGTTTATGATATAAATGAAAGTTTATGTTTTGCTGGATGTCTAAAATGGAGGAAGCCTGAGTGCCCCTCCTCCACACACAATACAACTTGCGCACACAGCATACTTTCTTTAATACACTGGTTAATATTATGTATTAGATTGTTGGATCGAAAACTGGTTAGTGAATAGGGAACAGAGAGTTGTGATAAATGGAACATTTTCTAATTGGTCAAAAGTCTTAAGTGGAGTTCCTCAAGGTTCCGTGCTGGGACCACTCCTTTTTAATATATTTATTAATGACCTTGGTGATGGTTTAGAGAGTAAAGTTTCTATTTTTGCAGATAACATCAAACTCTGTAAGGTAATAAAACCAGAGCAAGATGTAGCTTCTCTACAGAGGGACTTAAATAAACTGGAGGATTGGGCGGCTAAATGGAATATGAGGTTTAACATAGATAAGTGTAAGGTTATGCATTCAGGGATCAAAAACAAGAACGCAATCTATAAATTAAATGGAATTAATTTGGGAGAATCTATAATGGAAAAGGATTTGGGAGTGCTCATAGACAGTAGACTTAGCAATAGTGCTCAATATCAAGCAGCAGCTGCAAGGGCAAACAAAGTATTGGCATGTATAAAAAGGGGCATAGATGCAAGGGAAGACAGTGTAATTTTGCCACTGTATAAATCATTGGTAAGACCTCATCTTAAATATGCAGTACAGTTCTGGGCACCACTCTATAAAAAAGATAATTTGGAACTAGAAAGGGTTCAGAGAAGGGCGACAAAATTGATAAAGGGTATGGAGTCATTAAGTTATGAGGAAAGGTTAGCCAGTTTAGGCATGTTTACTTTAGAAAAGAGGCGTCTAAGGGGAGATATGATTACTATGTACAAATACATTAGGGGTCAATACAGAAAGCTTTCATGGGAACTTTTTACCCCAAGGACCATACACAGGACACGTGGTCATCCCCTAAGGTTAGAGGAGAGGAAATTTCACAACCAGCAAAGGAAGGGGTTCTTTACAGTAAGGGCAGTCAAGATATGGAATTCATTGCCAGGGAAGGTTGTGATGGCAGATTCAATAGATATGTTTAAGAAAGGGTTAGACAAATTTTTAGCGGAAAGGTGTATCCAGGGATACGACCGTTAATTTAAAATAAAGGATAGTAGTGGATATAGGGTAAAAATTGGATTGCAATATTGAGTCTGGGGGGATTTTCAAAATTGAAACAGATGGGCGGTTGCCTACTCTGGATTAATTTCAAATATAAGTGCAGGATCGCAGGAGATCCAAAATAGGTTGAACTTGATGGACTGGTGTCTTTTTTCAACCTCATCAACTATGTTACTATGTTACAATTAGAATGATAATTAGAATACAAAACATTTTAAATGAAGTTACATCTTGTGTGCAGTCTTTCTTGAAAATATAAGAATAAGCTTATTATATAAATACTGGTCCGGGGGAGCAAAATATGGATTGTATTCCTTGGGTAAAATCTGAACTAGCTTTGCAATGAGTTTGTTGATGGTAATAGATATAAATGTATTAAGTTATTAAATATGCATTAGAATATTTGCCAGACTATTAGTCCCTAACACTTTAACAGACATTCAAGTCAAGTTGTGATCAATATTTCCTGAGTGCCCTTGGACGTGGAAGTTAGATATAAAAGAGCTCATTTAGAGGTTCATTTGTTTGTATTAGATATGCACATAATGTGTATGCAGTATATAGACTTTGTGTATCATTAACTTTTGTCTGTTTATGTCTGAAAAGGTGAAATGGGGAGGGAAGGGTTGGGCAAGTGTAGGCCATGTATTATAATGGTGTGTTCATAAAAAAAATGTGCCACAATTCGGCATGATGCATACACGTGGGTGCTGAGGAATCTGACAGAACCAAATTTTGGGGTACCGAGTCGAATCAAGTCATGACTTGACTTCTCCCAACAAATTTGCATCTGAAAACAAGGCAAAACGTAATTTCTGTGAAAAAGTTGAAATGTAGCCCTTCCTCCTGTTTATCTACTGCTGATTTAGAATTTACAGTATGTTGGGAGGTCATTAGCTATAATTGTGTGTTGATAAAATGGTTTGCAGATGGTTTGAAAAAGTGAAAAAAGAAATCAATGTATATTGAAATAGCTGTGATTTGACTACACAAATCTTAAAAGTTTATTTACAGATCAGTCTGCTGGAATTGTGTACAAACAAAAAACACCACAACAGTACTGGAAGAAGGGACACTAATATCTCTATAATAATGAGTTTGTGGATTTAAATGCAAAGTACACCTTTATTACATATATATCAAAAAACAATTCACCTATAAATAGCAAAAAAACATAAATTAAATATCCAACTTATATATGCGCAAATATTTAAAAATGTAAAAAATAAAATATTTAAAAATGAAAATAAATAATAATGAGTAAACTATAGATAAACTTCAGACCAGTGCACTGATCGATTTGCAATCAAAACCAGCAACTTTATCCGAATACCGCATATATCAGTATGGCTGGAAATCAGTCAACACAAATTGATGTTATTAGGGTCACATTAATAGGACACAGTTCATCTATAAAAAATAAAGCTGAACCACAGATTTTATACTGTTGTCTTCTCTATTCATATAGCTGTCCCAAATTGTATGGTTAAATTAATGTAAAAAAGTCAATTGATAAGCACAGCTGATCGCACGTCCGTCCTCAAGTAAGGTAAAACAGATCAACACAGTCAGTCTTTCCAATTGAAAATATCACCATTTAGCAAATATAAAATTGCAAATAGTTACCGAGAGTCTTGGGTCTCTCTGCTATGTTCACATGATCCAATAGATGACCTTTGCAGAATACATGATCAAAATATTCTAATGCTGGCTAGTGTACTTCAATAGTGGAGCAATACTGAAGATAATTTATGTGTCCAAGGGACCCGTAGGATTTAATATATCACAATAGTCTCCATTCTGACGTGTTACATCGCCCACTTGCAATTTCCTCAGTGGAACATTCCAACAGTATAGGTGATATATTCAATTGAAAAGACTGACTGTGTTGATCCGTTTAACCTTACATGAGGACAGAACTTACTTTTTGATAGGGGTGCTCAGGATCGGTATTTGAAAACCAAGCCCCCAGAAATTAGGCAATCCAAGTACCAAGCCGAGCCAGTTTTGGATTCCCTAAGTACCGCCCTCCACTGAGATCCGGCGCTATTTCACAAACAGAGACAGAAGGGGTAGCAGCGTTCTTGGCTGTCTCCAGTGCCATTGCTCAGCATCATTGCTCACACAAAAACAGGAGGGGTGGCAGTGTTTTTATCAGTCTCCAGTGACATTGCTCTGTGCCATTGCTCATACAGATACAGGAGCGGTGGCTGTGTCCTTGTCACTCTCCAGTAAGATTGCTCTGTGCCATTGCTCATACAGAAGCAGGAGGAGTGGCAGTGTCCTTGTCACTCTCCAGTCACATTGCTGAGTGCCATCGATATGTACTCCGATCAGTCCACAGAAGAGCAGGAGCACCAAGTAGCTCCTAGCACCAGTCATGATACTAGTCTCTCTACGTTATCTGCTAAAGCCTATGCGCAGTGCATAGTGGTTTTAAGTCAGAGAAACAGAAATGTAAAAAAAAGCTTTTACCTTGTTAAAGAAAAAAACACCTGTAAGCAAGGCAAAGTTAACTGCAGAAAAACATAAAATTGCCAACATGCCATTCAACACATGCTGTGGGAAGGAAAGAATCCAGCCTTCACCTTTCTGTATGAGTGCTAGTTCAACTTCTGCAACTGTCGGTGATTTATCTTCTTCTAAGGTCTGTCATGACGATATAATTGTCATTCTGAGTCCAAAAAAGGTGCCCAAAAACTTTTATGTGTAAGAGCAGAGCTGGAAAAAAACAGTAAGGCAGTAAAAGTAAATGTATGTTCAGAAATTACAGAAATTCCTTGGGAGAGTCTATCCATGAGTGCAATGTCTAAGCCTGACCTTTCTGATACTGTACTCATAAAGAAGCCTCCTTTCACCATTTCTGCAGATGTGTGGATGAGCAGCCCAAATGTAGCTGGAGATACAAAAATTGTGGATGCCACTTTGTATTTGCAATAGGATGTGAAGGATATTTGTGTAGCTGATGACGGCGTTAATGAGGATGTTGATGACGATGATGGTGTTTGTGTAAGTCCTGCACTAGTGGAAGCAGTTCTTGCCAGTGATAAGAAGAAGGCCATTGTCATGCTTGGGCATAAGACAAAAAAAATCCACCTCTTATGTGAGAAATTATTTTTAACCAAATCCTGACAAAAGTTGTCTAGCCATTTGTAGCTTTTGTAAAGCCACAGTCAGTAGAGGTAGGGACCTTAACCAACTAGGAACCACATTCCTGTTACACCACTTGAAGCTAGTTCATGGCAAGCTGTTGGGATAATGTGAAACTTATGCTAAAAAAATAACACCAAGCAGGTCAGCATCAGCTAGCTCATTCTCTCACCTAGATCCCGGCACCTGCAATCTACACCGACAACAACTTCCTCATCAATATTTTCACTAGTGATCGGAGTTAGTCATGCATCCAAGTTGCTAAGGCTAGATGAAACCTGTGCTTTCCAGGATTTCTCTGAAGAATTCTTGACTGTTAGGCATGATGCTGCTACTGGGGGTGGGTCTACATCCTAGAACCAGACCAAGAAGAAGACTACTAGTAGTTTACAACAACTAATTGTCAAACAATCCTTTTCGAGAGAAATCAGGTATGAAAGCTGTCACCCAGTTGCAAAGCGGATAACAGACGCCATGGCGACTATGCTAGTATTAGATCTGGGCTATAAATGCTATCCTACCCACTGCACACTTAACCACAGATATGTGGACAAGCGGAACTGGGCAAACTAAAGATTGTCATGAGATGTCATTTCTGATAACGCCACCAATATTGTGAGAGCATTACACCAGGTGAATTCCATCACTTTCCCTGTTTTGTTTACACAATCAAGTTGGTGATAAAGTGCTTTTTGAAAAATGACAGGGACGTGCTCATGCTGTCTGTGGCCTGAAAAAGCTTTAGACATTTCCAGCATTGTGCAACAGCATGTAGGAGATTACAGCAGCTACAAGAACAATTTAATTTACCCTGCCACCAACTGATGCAACACTTTGTAACAAGGTGGAATTCCACCTGTTATATGCTTCTGAGGATGGAGGAACAGCGAAAAGCCTTCCACGCTTACTCCACAAGCCATGACATTGGAAAAGGAGGGGCTATGTATTTTAGTCCAGCACAGTGGAAAATACTTTCCATGTTGTGCAAGCTGCTGAAACCATTTGAAGTAGTCATCTGTGACGGGAGTTCAGATACTTCTAGCTTGAGCCAAGTGATTCCCTTAATTAGACTTTTGGAAAAGCATCTTAAGAAATTGAAGGAGGAGATGAAACAAAGCAATTCTGCTAAGTATGTCGGACTTGTAGATCAAGTACTTTACTTGCTTTACCAGAATCCAAGAGCTATCAACATCTTGAAATCGGATCACTACATTTTTTTGACTGTGCTTGATCCTAGGTTTAGGAACTATGTCTTCCCTTTATTTCCAACTGACCCAGATCACAGGAGATGCAATGAGCTCCTGGTGAGCAAGCTGACAGCTCAAGTGATACGTGACACAACGGTGTCTCCTCCTTCAGTTTCTCAGGCTACTGCTGTTAGGAAAAAACTAAGCTTTTCCAACAGACCCAGCGACGATGCAGATGAGTTAGCCCAACATTTTGTCATCTGGTCTGGTCTAAAAGAATTGTCCAAAAATCATGGCATCTTTGCCATAACTCGACCTGATCCTAAGATCAACATTAAAATAATGGTGGAGGATTATTTTATTGACAGCATAGTAATAGACACATCAGACAGTCTGTTCACATACTAGTAGGAAAAAAAGGCAATTTGGATACCCAGGTACAAACTCGCTTTGCAATACATAAGCTGCCCACCGTCCAGTGTGTATTCGAAAAGAGTTTTCAGCAGAGTCGAGAACCTTGTCAGCGATCGGCGTAGGAGGTTACTTCCTAAAAATGTGGAATAGATGACAGTCTGTTCACATACTAGGAGGAAAAAAAGGCAATTTGGATACCCATCTACAAACTCGGTATGCAATACCTAAACTGCCCACCGTCCAGTGTGTACTCGGAAAGAGTTTTCAGCAGAGTTGAGAACCTTGTCAGCGATCGGCATATGAGGCTGCTTCCTAAAAATGTGGAATAAATGATGTTTATAAAATGAGCTACAAATTCCACGGGGAAGACCTTCACCGGGAAATTCATCAAAGTACAGAGACTTCCGTAATGGTGGATTCCAGCAGGGATGAATTAATATTGTGCGAGGATAATGTACACACTGATGAGGGTGACGATGAGGCTGAAGATGATGACAACAACATCTTGCCACTGTAGAGTCAATTGACTATTAGCTTAGCTGCCTTAAGCCGATTGTTAGCTTGTTTTGTGGGGGCCCAAACAAACCAAGCACTTCAGCCACAAAAGTTGCACTCTCTGTCGCTGAAGTGCTTGGTTTGTTAAATTGTACCTGCTATCCCTCCTGTTTCTTCTTGTTGTGTGTGAGTTTGTTAAACCTCTTTAACAGATGGGTGCATGTCATTTTTAAGATCCAACATAAGGATGGATGGCATTTCCCAAGGACAATTCATCTTGCACCACTTTTCTTTTCTGCCACTGCTGTGTGGCAATGTTTCCTAGATGTGCTATGAACTGCCATGTGTTTGTGTCATTGCTCTGTCGCTTAGCATCCTCTACCTTGCTGCAGTCTTTGGCCGAAAGTGTATGAAAATAATATTGTAACCTGTGAGGTGATCAAAAATGACTGGAAATTACTGGAAATTAGTACTACCAAAGGGCGGTTTTGCCAAAACCAAAACCAAAACACGATGTTAATACAGATCCAAAACCGAAACCGAAACCGAAACCAAAACACAGTGGTCAGTGAACATCTCTACTTTTTGACATTATGCAGAATCATTTAACTATACAATTCGGAACAGCTATATGAATAGAAGAGACAACAGTATAAAATCTGTAGTTCAGTTTTATTTTTAACAGGTGAACTTGTAGAAAATACTAAAAAATTCAACCGTTATAGACTGTACAATATTAATTGAAATGGAGAAAGCCAGTTTGGTTTCTGTCTCTATAGACCTCCCTCCACTTGTAGAAAATAGTAAAAAATTCAGCCGTTATAGACTGTACAATAGATATTGAAATGGACAAAGCCAGTTTGGGGACAGTCTGTGTATGACACCCTACCCTTATTGAGAGATTGCCAAAACAGCAGCCTTTCAAGACGGTATGTGATATAGAAATGCCCCAAGTACCTTTCCTATTTGGGGGTAGATTGCACCCTACACTTAAATAGAAAGTTTTAAAAAGATGTTATCGTCATCATCTTCAGCTTCACCCTCGTCAGCGTGTACATCATCATCACAGACTATCAATTCATCGCCGCTTGAATCCACCATTAGAGAACAGTCAGTTCTTGGATGTCTTTGATGGTGAAGGTCTTCCTCGTGGAACATTTAGTTCATTTTTATAAACATCATCTTATCCATATTTTTTGGAAGTAACCTTCTACGGCGATCACTGACTAGGTTCCCGGCTGTGCTGATTACTCATTCAGAGTACACACTGGAGGGTGGGCAGCTTAGGTATTGCAAAGCAAGTTTGTACATGGGTTTCCAAATGGCCTGCTTTTCTTCCCAGTAAGGAAAGGGACTGTCTGACATTTCCATATTAATTACCTCTCGAAAATAATCTTCCACCATCCTTTGCATGTTAATACTCGGATTGGATGGAGTTATGGGCAAGGTCACATATTTTTTTGAAAAATCCTTCAAACCAGCCCAGATGTTAAACTGTTCTGGTCTGCCCCTGTGTCTTCCCTGTTAATTATTGGAAAATTTTATTTTTTATGAGCAGCAGCTGCTTGAGAAACTGAAGATGGACACGTCGTCAAGCAAAGGCCCAGTTCAGCGGACAACTTGCTGAGCAATAGTTCCTTGCAAAATTTCACATCTCGCTCATTTTGAAGTAAAGACTCAATGTAGGTCTTAAACATTGGATCAAGCACAGTGGCCAAAACATAGTGATCCGAGGAACATTGTGAAGTGAATTAAGTACTTGATCGACAAGGCCAACATAGTTTGCGGAATTGCTTGCTTTCATCTCCTTCTTCAGTTTCTCAAGCTGCTTTTCCAATAGTCTAATTTAAGGAATGACTTGGCTCAAGCTAGCAGAGTCTGCACTCACTTCACATGTCACAACTTCAAATGGTTTCAGCACCTTGCACAGCACTGAAAGGATTCCCCACTGTGCAAGAGTGAAATACATCCCCCCTCCTTTCCCAATGTCATGGCTTGTGCAATACGCTTGGATGGATTCACGCTGTTCCTCTATCCTCTGAAACATGTACAGGGTGGAATTCCACCTAGTTAACACCTCTTGCTTAAGTTGGTGGCTGTAGCGATACTTACCTATATTTGCTCCCCCGCCGATCCGTCGGACCCGGAAGCCGCACTTCCGGGTTTGGCAGTCACATGACCGCCAGACCTAGGGCTGGGAATTCAAACAGGGACTTCCTATTTAAACAGTGCTCTGACACTCTAGGAGTGTCAGAGCAACTTACCTGTTCCTAGCTCCTGATTCCTGTGTTCTCCTTGTTACTGCTTACTGTGTGTTTGACCTCCTGTGTACCAACGTGGCTTGCTGACCCTTCTGGATTCCGTTTCTCCCGTGTACCCACATGGCTTGCTCACCTTCCTGATTACCTGTGCTCCTGGCCTGGATTGTCTCACGCTCCTCTCTCTACACATTTATCTGCCATTCCTGTGTACCGACCCGGCTAGCTGACTACGCATCTGTTCTGGTGACCCGTGTACCAACCCGGTTTGATTGACTCCGAGATTGCCTACTGATTCTGTCTGCATTGTCTGCCTTGTACCAACCTGGCCAGTCCGACTACTCACATCCTGCTCCTATTCCGCTGTACTACATCTTGGGCAAACCTGAGGACCGTGACCTGCGACTCCTGGCAGCAAAGCCCATCCCGCCTTGCGGTAGTTCTTGGTGAATACCGGAGAGATCGTTAGACTCCGCACCTCAGGTAAGCCAGCGCTAATCAAGATTAGTAGTGTATCCAGTAATCCGTTATAGTGGCAGGACAAGTTAAACTGTTCTTGGAACTGCTGCAATCTCCTACATGCTCTGGCAGAATGCCTGAAATGGCCTGAATTTTTACGGGTCACCGAAACCATCTCCTGCACCTCACGGTTATTTCTTAGGAAGCTCTGCACCACCAAGTTGATGGTGTGAGCAAAACAGGGAATGTGATGGAATTCATCCAGCTGTAATGCTCGCACTATATTGTTGGCATTATCAGAAATAACATATTCTGGGGAGAGTCCAAGTGGTAATAGCCATGTATCAATCATATATCTTAGTTTTCATAACAAATTGTCAGCTGTATGTCTGTTAATGAAGCCGGTGATACAAAGACTGGCCTGCCTGTGACAAATGTTACGTAGCGGTGTACATGCTGCTGCTGTTCCTGCTGGTGAAGGCGAATGACCAACCCAGTGGGCTGTCACAGTCATAGAGTCTTTGGTTTGCCCATTTCCACGTGTCCACATATCTGTGGTCAAGTGGACAGTGGGCAGATTGGCATTTTTCAGTGCAATCTCTACATTTTTACACACTTTTTGGTATAGATGTGAAATAGCTTTACAGGAAAAATGGTGTCGTGAATTCTGTAACGCGGACACAACACCTCAATTAACTGTGAAAAACCAGCAGTGTTTATTGTGGATATTGGACGCAGATCTAACACTAACATGGTAGCCATGGCGTCTGTGATTCGCTTGGCGACTGGTTGACTGCTGTCATATTTGCTTTCCCTAGCAAATGATTGTTTCACAGTTAATTGTTGAAAGGTAGGACTGCTCTTTTTCTTGGTCTTCCTCTGGGATGACGATTCCCCCCCAGCAGCAGCAACAGCAGCAGCAGTGGGACTAACGCTTTCTTCAGAGGAATCAATTATAGTGCAGGAGTCATCCAGCCTTACTAAGTGGGATGCAGGGCTAACTCCGAGCGCTACTGAGGATATTGATGAGGATGGTGTTGTGGGTGTATTTTGTAGCCGTCGGGATGTAGGTGACCGAAGGGTCCTAGCTAATGATGAAGTGCTAGTAATTTTTTGGGGAAGAATTTTCAGCTTTTTCCAGCAGCTTGCCATGAACTCTCGTCAAATGGCGTAAAATAGACGAGGTTCCAAGATGGTTAAGGTCCCTGCCTCGACTGAATGTGGCTTGACATACACTACAAATGGCTATACAACTGTTGTCTGGATTTGGGTAGAAATAATTCCACACATAAGAAGTGGATTTTTTTGTTTTATGCCCAGGCATGACAATGGCCTTTTTCATGTCACGTGCCAGAACTGCTGCCACTGGTGCAGGACTTACACAAACAACCTCATCCTCATCAACATCCTCATTAGCGCCCTCGTAGTCTACACAAATCTCCCCCTCATCATCTCCTAGTTCCAAAGTGGCATCCTCAATTTGTGTATCACCGGCTACACTCGGGCTGTTCAGGCACACATCAGCAGAACTGCTGAAAGGGCCCTTCTTTATGGGTACACAAACAGAATGCTCACGATTAGACAAACCACTGGTGGATGGACTCTCCACAGGGATTGGTGTCATTTCTGATTTAGAGCATACATTATCCTCTTATGCCTTACTGTTTTTTTGCACCTCGGCTTTCACACGTAACAGTAGTTGTGCACTACTTTTAGACTCCAAATTACTTGGTCTTGCTTGGTCACGAGTGACCGTACAAGAAGAAGGCTCAGTAACATTTTTTGATCTGCCACTAATAGAGAAAGGTGAAGGCCTCATTCTTTCTTTGCCACTGCGTGTGTAGAATGGCATGTTGGCAATTTTTTTTTTATCGGCAGTTAACTTTTCCTTAGTTACACTTCTTGTTCGCTTCAACACGGTAAATTTTTTTTTAGTGTGTGTTTTTTTCCTGATTTAAAAAGATTATGTACTTTTACATAGGCTTTACCAGATGACGTACTGCGAACACTACCATCAGGACTGGTGCCAGCACCTGCTTGCTGATTCTGCGCACATGTGGACTGCTTTGATTCCATTATAATGAGCCCAAACCACTTGTAGTGCAAAATATTGTATAGATAGATACTGCTGCTAAATATGACTTTTTGCAGCCAGAAAAATTATTGTTTCACACTGGGGAATATGAGACACCCGAAAGCACTTGTAGTGCAAAATATTGTATAGATAATGCTGCTAAATATGACTTTTGGCAGCCAGAAAAATTATTGTTTCACACTGGGGAATATGGGACACCCCAAAGCACTTGTAGTGCAAAATATTGTATAGATAGATACTGCTGCTAAATATGACTTTTGGAAGCCAGAAAAATTTTTGTTTCACACTGGGGAATATGGGACACCCAAAGCACTTGTAGTGCAAAATATTGAAAAAAATTCCTCCTCTATCCTCCTCTCTTCCTGCTCTAACAATTGCTAATAGAATTGGTAATAATAATAGAATTGAATAGAATAGAATTGAAATAATAATACAAAGAATAAGGTGTACAATTATTGCTCTGTCCCTGCTCTAATACAGCCTGTGACCTAACCCTGCTCTCTCCCTCTGTCAAATGGCGATGGATTGCTGTGGAGGCGGGTATTTATGCATTTCAAATATCACGAGAACCGAGCTCCGAGATCTAATGACGTTACAATGACGTTTTTCCTCTATTTCGATTCCGAATGGACGGGAGAGTACCGAGCCTACGCGGCTCGGTACTCGGTTAGGCAAAGTTCGGGTGGGTTCAGATCTCGGGAACCGAGCCCGCCCTTCTCTAATTTCTACGAACACCAATTCCTCAGCTGTACCGGGAGATTAAATAAAAGATAATTCAGTCCCTTGAAAATGTCATTATACTGGCTATCCACTCAACTAGGGAAATGGGGACAAGTGGTACATGTGAAACAAAAGACTACATAATGGTGACAGCCCAATGGGTAGGTGTATCGCCTTCAACAGCAGCACTATCTGTAGCATCATCACCATCCTCCTCCTCATCCTTTCAGCATAGTAATGCTAACTAATATGTTGTAAAAACTTAAGAAAGTCAAAGCCAAATGCTCACCCTGCTAAGACTCTCCTCAGGATTCCTCATTACCGACAAAGGAGCAAGCATTGTGTGTGCATTATGACTGGGTGAATTTCAAAACATACTATGGTTTGCACACACAAAAGACTTGATGGTTCAGAGTTTCTTAAAAAATGAAAGGTTAGTGAACATGTTGGCCTTGTAGATGAAATAATCACTTCGACAACCATGTTTGTTCCTAGGTTTAAGTCTAATGTAATATCTTCCTTTCCAACTGACACAGATGCACCATCTCCTTGTGAGCAAGCTGTTGGCTCAAGTCACACATCCCCTGCTTCAGCTTCTAAAAATGTCACTGCTAGAAATAAACTAACCTAAGAGTAAAAGAGTAACACAGATGATGAGTCCACACAGCACACCAATATGAAAGGTGATTATGACACCTTGTCAGGCTTAAAAGAAATGCCCAAACATATTGACACCTCAACCACATCTTAAGCTGATACTTCTTGTATTAGTAGAATGGTAGAGCATTACTTACACAGTGGCGAAGTGGTTAGCACTTCTGCCTCACAGCGCTGGGGTCATGAGTTCAAATCCTGACCATGGCCTTATCTGTGTGGAGTTTGTATGTTCTCCCTGTGCTTGCGTAGGTTTCCTCCGGGTGCTCTGGTTTCCTCCCACACTCCAAAAACATACTAGTAGGTTAATTGGCTGCTATCAAAAATTGACCCTAGTCTCTCCCTCTCTCTCTCTGTCTGTGTGTGTGTGTGTGTTAGGGAATTTAGACTGTAAGCTCCACTGGGGCAGGGACTGATGTGAGTGAGTTATCTGTACAGCGCTGCGGAATCAATGGCGCTATATAAATAAATAGTGATGATGATGATGATAATGTAGAATTTAGCATCTCAGACAGTCCCTTTGAAGTGAAAAGGAAAAAAGGCAATTTGGTGCCTTTTGTACAAACTAGCTATTGTGTACCTAAGCTGCCCTCTCTCCAGTTTGTACTTGGAAAATGTGTTTTGTACTGCTGGAAACATTGTCAGCAATCTCTGTAGGAGAATACTTTCCAAAAATGTAGAAAAACTGGTGTTAATCAAAATGATCTACAAATTGTATGAGGAATAATACCGTTTCCACCAAGTACAAACATAATCTGTAAGCTTGATTCCAGTGGTGATGAACTAATATTGTGTGATGATGATATTGACTTCAATGATGAGGATGATGATGGGGTGATTGTTGGCATAATGCTGATTAGTGATTTGGTAAAATCCCTATGTATTCTACAGTTCAACAAGCAACAACCAAAACGTTCTCTATTGTGCGGGCATAAACAAATCAAGCACTTCAGCCACAAAAGTGGCATTCCCTGTTGCTGAAGTGCTTTGTTTGTTAAACTATACATGTCCTTTTTAACATAAGGGTGGGTGGGAGGATGAACACTTCTATCTTGCACTGTTTTACATTGTTGTAAACCTTGGCATATTGTCTTGTCTAAAATTTCTATTGATGCTGCTGTCTGTCTAATGAGCTTTTATTTCTGCCTCTGTACAATGTGTCACACAATCTGTCTAATATTGAGAATTACAAATTAGTTAGTGTTTTTTCTCCCATCATTTTTCTCCTGGGTGCAATCCACCTTCATCTATCTACTTCTAAAAAGTCTGTTGATACCGCTGCTATCAGGACTTTTATTACTGCTTTTCTACAATGTGTCACACATATTGACTAATGTTAAAAAGAAATAATTCCAGTGTCTTTTTCCCAAAATTTCACTTCTGGGTGCAGGACATCTTGGTTGCTCTACTTCAGCCAGTGCTCAGTTTGCAAGTTTTAAACGTGTCCTTTATTTTATAAAATTGCCATATCTGAAATTGTTGTGCATCTATATTTCATAGGTATTATATCTTTTTTAAAACTGACATGTATTTTTGCAACTGCTCCCTTACTATTTTTAGCCAGCAAGAGTGCTGCAGCTTTTGGACATTATTGGTGAAAATATTGACATTTGTGATGTGGTAATTAAAAAATAGGAAAAAGTAGGAACAAAAACAGCTCAAAATTACATGATTTCATCAGTTTTTTATCATTTGTAACGAAATCCAGATCCAAAGCCAAAACCTACAAGGTTTTTGGCCAAAACCAAGACACGGAAGTCTGCACACATCTCTGTTGCATATTAACCCCTCCAGCTGACAGTACTTAATTCATTACCATAGTGGTTATATTACATGAAGTCACAGCCGTCTTTTCTATAGACAAAAGATTGATATTTAAATGTAAAAACAGCAGACATTTGTATTTAATTTAATTTCAGTTAATTTAAGATAAGTTAGTTTGCATTTATATATGTGTCTGTATATAATAACATAATTTTATATGGAAAGTATAACTTTTACATTCATGGCACTTCATTACATTATATTATTATATACAAGTAGAGTAATTCATCATTAGTATTTACTACTAACACTGTCAAGCCAGATCTCTGAGCAATTTCTATGCTTATCCTATGGTTTTGTGGGGCATAAGTATACAACGTATCATCCCTGATGTACGCCTGGTACAAATGCTACTGTTTTTCATTGGGCACATCTTAAGATTCATTTGACTCAACATATGCATATAAGATATGCTTTTTTAAGTATTTCTTTTCCCAGTGTACTGTCTGAGTGCATGTCTGTCCCACTCTAAATCAACTCCAATTTCGTTTCTCCCTCACTAATTGGTTCTTCTACTACTTACAAAATGCAGTTGTAAACTTGTTAAAAGTAACATTTGCCTGCTGACTTTCAGGTGTAGTACTTCCTAAAGGTGATATTGCAGAAATGATACATTGAAGATCCTTGCTTTAAGTTTACAGCCTAACCCCCTCAAATTATTTCTGAAGTCTGTTCGTCTACCTTTAACTTTGTTATTGCATGATCTCATGTAGCATGATCTCTCAGCCCTTTCCAGTCCTTTCTTTTCTAATCAACAATTTTTCAAACCAGAGCATCCAAGAGACAGCAAACTATGTAGTACTCATTGTCCTGGTAATGTATCTCTCCTACTAATAATTAACCAACTATCAGTTCCTGCCTGTCCTTCTTTACAATGATGTTGCCAACTTCACTGCAGCATACAGTCCCCTGGTTGACTGGCATGTAAAACAAAGAAAAGATTAAATAAATTGTTAGGATCTTGCACTCATAAAAAGAAGAGATAAACTTTCTTTTCCCCTGGTGCTCAGTGTGTACTTCTACAGCAAGTCCCTGAAAATGCTCAGTGTTTGCGCACCACTCTCCTGCTGCATCTGATTATTGTTAGGATTTGTATATGGTTTGCATGTGATAGCTTTATGTTCTTGCCCAGCTTGATATGTTTATATACATGTTGCTAAGGTGTTCTGGTTAATCTTGGTCACTTTCTTCTTGACATCTGGGGGCGATCAGTGTATCATTCACTGTTGGAGATGTGCCCCCTCCCTAATCCTACAGGGGGTGTCTCTCTGAGGTTGTCCTGTCCAGCTTCATATTGATGCTAATAGCATTTACATGCTAGCATCCTGGTCCTATACCTTCCACTCAAATTGCTTCCCGATCCCTGGCTCTGCATTACATTCACTACTGGCTCCTGAACATTGTCTCTGCATCTCTATTGGTACTGGTACCTGACGCTGGATTCTGGATTATGGTGATTTCTGTCACAGAGAACTCCACTTGGTTTGCAGACACATCCTCATTGTACAGCACGCTACTCACAAGTAGCTTTATTACAGTTACATACTAAAGTACATATTCATGGTTCAGCATTTCTTGGGGGTTCTGGGTCTGCTCAATAGTGCTGCTGTTCTTTCTGTGTGCTTTACTGTTTGTGCTTTTTTGACTGTGCTATTATCTACCTGTCTGCATACCTACCTCAATTGAGTGCCATTTATAACAAAGGTTATTTGTTGTTGTGAACCACTGTCTCAGGGACACTTCTGCATTACTAGTGACTGCCAACTGCCAGAGATTTTCTGCTATACTTTGTTTCTCCATATTTCTCTGGATATTCCTGTTCGGCGCAATGTTACTGTTGTGCTTCAGCTATCATCCTGTGTATCATTATTGCCAATTCAGTACTGTGACTCTGTCATTATTCCCTGTCTGATGCTGAGTCTCAATAAACCATCTTTAACCACAACGCAATTTCATTCTTCGTGTCAGTGTATTCCTAACAATTATTTCTGATTGTCATCATTTAAAAAGGGGGTTATTGTATCAGGGCTTTGCAGAGTCAATGCTTGTTGTTAGCACTACAATCTCTGAGTATGCTGCTGATTTTCCTGACTGATCATCCAGACACTTGACCTTTGTCTTGACCCTGATCTGCACAGCTTTCTTTTACCAGCATTGATAGTATATCCACTAACTTCAATTATATTACTAGCAAAGATTTGTAATCAGCATTGCCAATATATCCAGCTACTTCAGTCCTGTGACCTGCACAGATTCATTTCCAGGATTGCCAGTCTATCCAGCTACTTCAATCCTGTTACCTGCACAGTTTTATTACAAGTATTTTCAAAATAAATCCAGCTACTTCAATCCTGTGATCTGCACAGATTTATTATTTTCATTTCCAGTATATTCAGCTACTTTAGTCCTGTTACCTACATAGCTTTATTCAGGGCCGGACTGGGACTAAAAATCAGCACTGGCATTTAAAGCACATAGGCCCACCTCTGTTCCAGATAATATTAATAATAATTACAGTACATTTTGCAAAGCTCATTGTTATATGGTGTCCCGTGAGATATTAATGTATTACGTGCAGCTTGACTCTCTATTTGTAGCATAGGGCGCACCAGTATCAGATAATGGTATGCACAGGACTGGCAAGAGAAATTTAGGGCCGGGGTACAGTGAGCATTTGCCCTCCCCCACCGGTGCGCAGGAAGAGAGATATATACCGACGCGCAGCGGCGCTGGTGAAGGGGTGTGGCGGCATAATGTTGGGAGCATATTCAATATGGAGCGTGGCATAACATATTGGGTGAGACTCAATTGCTGGCGATGTGATACATGGGTATCACGCAGCGCACATTGCTGGCAATTACGGTAGAAATCTCTGCTTATTTTTCCTTGGGAGGAAAAATAAACAGTGATTTCTGTAAAATTTCAGCTGCAAAGTGTCTTGTGGATGTGCACTTTGCAGCTAATTGAATTGCTCCATTATGTATTAAAATGTATGAAAAAGTAGATGCTGGGGAAATGGTAGAAGAAGGTGAGGAGATACATGTAATAATAGGGGCAAAGACAGATCGACACACAAAGGGGGCGAAGGAAAGGACTGACACCCACAATGTGAAGACAAAGAGACACAGACACAAAGGGTATAGAGGTGGTTTTAGAGGGTGCACATCGTATGTATACAAAAAAGCTGTGCACTGTCTATATATGGCATCGTGCAATCCTTTGGGCAGAGGAATGGAGGTGGTCCAGCTGGTGCCACTTATGTGGTCACCCTAACTGACTGTGCCTTGAGCAGCTAGTGTGTTTTACAGAACTGGCAGAGCCCCAGAAACAAAAACATACATATAGCAACCCTGGGAGGCAGTGCAGCACTAAAACCAACATTTTAAGAATATCACTAACCCCAGCTTACCTACAACCCTGACGGATTATACAGCTCATATAGAGCTTTAAATACCGGAGACCAATAACTTCATAACAATCAATCTCAATAACAAGTTTATTCTGACTTATAAAGTAACGCAAAATAAAGTTATAACAGTATAGTTCAATATATCAGTCAAGTACATTGATAAATAACCATCATAAAAATGAGCTAATCAGTTAATTCTATTCATTAAATAGTGTTTGCTCATATATAAAAAAAAGAATGCCATGTCCACATGGTTTTTGTGCAGTATCTTGCAGTGCAGTATCAGTTCTCTTCTTTGAAGTTACTATTTCTGTTGTACGCTCCAGGCTTTCTCCTTCAGACACAGCAGGCGGTCCTGAGCAGCATATAGCTCCACCATGCCATGTTTTGGCACTGGAACGCCGGCTTATTCACTTTTTAAAATTGGTGCCAAGTTCCTGGACCATGCCCCCTATAACACCCCCTCCCCCCCTCCCCAGTCGCAGGTGCACGCACGATCGCGGGTGCGTGCGCCACCTGCTGGAGAAAAAAAAAGTACATCCAAAAAAAAAACAAAAAAAAAAAACTCGGCTGCTTGCACCGGCCAATTAAGCCATCGGCCCTCCTGGCATTTGTCAGAAGTGCCAGATGGCCAGTCCGGCCCTGGCTTTATTACAAGCTTTGCCAGTATATTCAGTTACTTCAGTCATGTGACCTGCGCAGCTTCATTATTGCCATTGCCTTTATATCCAGTTACTTCAGTCCTGTTACCTGAACAGCTTCATACCAGCTTTGGACCTCTTTTACAAATAGGTACAAAGCAACAAAGGAACAAATTTGCACCTTGGCAAAACCATGTTTTTACTGCAGGGAGGGCAAATTTAATATATGCAGACAGATTTAGAGCTGGAAGTGGCATTTCCTAGCTGAACTCTAAATTGCAGTGCAAATAGTCCAGTATTTGTGTGCTTCATGCTAAAACTGCTAGTATTTTCCCTGCAAAAAAAATGATTTGCAACATGATTCGTCCAAGAACAAATGTGTTCTTTTTTTTGCTCTGTTCCTTGATCTAAATGAGGTCCAATGACTGTATTTCCTGTGACTAAAGTACTTCTCAAGCCTGGTTACCAACATTACTTGCACAGTTTCTTGCTCCACTCCTGCTTTCTGTGCAGTCTGGCTTTCAACCACTGAGGTCCATATTTTGAACTAAATATTCAATAATTTCTGTACTTGTGACTGTTTGCAGCACAGTACCCTTTACAAACTTGACCTGCTTAATAATGTCTTGCAATATCATCCAGGGTTCTGCTTCTGTTCTCCAGTTTTTGCATAATATTGAAACATAAATAAATAAAACAATGTAGCCCACTCTAAAAGTGTTACAAGCACCAGTGCTTATAAGCTCATGGGACAAATTACATAGAGTCCCCTAACTAAATTTCAATCAGCAGCAAGATATACTAGACTCAACTGGTGACAATATTTCAGGTAAACACACCCCTGTCAATATGGACCAGCACAGCCTGTTTAGCACAGGGTTGAATTACCCCAGGAACTTGGGCCTGCAATATATGCGCTGGCATCCCTAGAGAAAACCAGTCCAGGGTTAACAGCATGGAGCTCTATCCACATCCCTGAGTGTGGGCATTGGGGTAATGGGATAAAGTCAGATACTTGTTTGTTTACTCCGTGGAAATTATAAATCCTAGCAAGTTGACAACCAATAGTTGTTTGAGCATACTTGTAGTTGTAGAATTACAAGTGGAAGCATGTCTATAGCTGCCAGAGCATGCTGGTGCTTTATTCCAAATTGCTAAATTATTAGACTTTTTAGTCTTCTATTCTTCTGTGCTGAAGTAACCCATAAGCAATTTAAGTGTAAAAAACCCTACTAGAAGACAATGAACCAACTTCTAATGAAGCTGCATCAAAAACCAAAGCAAAGTTGCTTTTCTGATAATAGCTAATTAGAGTGGTTTGCCTTTAATTAGCTGGAGTTTGAGAACACTGATCTGATTGGATACTCATGTATAGACCTCCCTTGAGTTAGGAATAAACTTTATTGTATCAATAAAGTTCCCTGTTTCACTGTATCAATGAAGTTCATTAATACAGTGCAGTTTACTCATGGGTTCTATATGCAAGTAGCCAATCAGAGATATTTTCTCGCATTCCAGCTAGAGGTAGGCTGCCCTCATCGGTTCTTCACAGACAAAACCCATTGTTTTATCCATGTTGTGCCTCCTTTAGGAGCAGGTTCATTGTCGACCAACAGGGTTTTCTATTTTTTATTACTTTTCAGGAAAGAAGAAAAGAAGATTCATATGGATGTATATCTTCAATAAAGATGGGAAGAAGGGAATTTGTGAGTGTTTCGTTCTAATGAAGGATTTGTTCTATATTGTTGTGTGTTTATTTACTACTATTTATTGACTACTTATTACTTCAGTGTGTGGAACTACAATGTTAGGTTTTGTAGAATCCAAATAATAGATTCAAGTATCAGGAGGAAATGCACTGTATTTAGTGAGCAAGTTGTTTTATATATATATATATATATATATATATATATATATATATATATATATATATATATATATAGGAGAATGGAACTCAGTCTGTTGAAGAGTCCAGAGAATTTCCACGGGATAAGATCCAATATAGTAGTCATCCAGAGCTAAAGGGGTTAAGAGCCAGAAGGGTAGTCATACAAAATCTACAAAATCAAAAGGGTTAAGAACCAGAAAAGTAGTTGTCCACAGCCAAAAGTGTAAACGTATGTCCTGCCAGATACTGGCAGGAAGTAAGCTTGTGGGCTATACATACTGGGTAGTTCCTGTTCTCTGTTCTGCATTCTAATTATGCTATGCTGAGTAAACAATGTTGGAGCTGATTCATTTAGGAAAGTAAGGCAAAAAGTAGTACATTTTCTCCTGGACAAACTATGTTACAATTCAAGGGGTACAAATTAGATTATTACTTTACACATAAGTTAAATATGGCTGTTTTTTTCATTTAGCACACAAATATTTGATACCATTTTTATTTTTACACTAAAATATACAGTTGATCTAGGACAAACTCCACCTCATCTATAAATATGCCATCACATTTAAATTTATCTCCCCATCCAATGCAACATGGTTTTGGCAAGGTGCAAAGTTACTCATTTTTTGCTTTACTCTCCTTAATGAATCAGGCCTGTTATCTTTTACTTCTGCGAGCAGGGCCGGACTGGCCATCTGGCACTTCTGGCAAATGCCAGAAAGGCCGATGGCTCGATGGGCCCGACTCCTCCCGTCTTCTTGGTGGCTGGTTCCTCCACAGGAACAAGCCACCTCTGCTGCGCACTCCTCAGCTCCCTCCCCCGTTATGCTGTGGGTGCTCTCATTCTCGCGCGGAGGTGGTCAAGAGTGTGGAAGAGCCATGGGGTGCTGGGAAAGGGGGTGAGATAGCCAGGAGGTGCTGGGAGAGGGGGTGAGAGCCAGGGGGTGCTGGGAGAGGGGGTGAGAGAGCCAAAGGGGGTGCTGGGAAAGGGGGTGAGAGAGCCGAAGGGGGTGCTGGGAAAGGGGGTGAGAGAGCTGAAGGGGGTGCTGGGAAAGAGGGTGAGAGAGCCAAAGGAGAAGAGGTGCTGTGAGAGGGGTGAGAGAGCCAGGGGTTGCTAGGAGAAGGGGTGAGAGAGCCAGGGGGTGCTAGGAGAGGGGGTGAGAGCCAGGGGGTGCTGGGAGAGGGGGTGAGAGCCAGGGGGTGCTGGGAGAGGGGGTGAGAGCCAGGGGGTGCTGAGAGAGGGGGTGAGAGAGCCAAAGGGGGTGCTGGGAAAGGGGGTGAGAGAGCCAAAGGGGAAGGGGGTGCTGGGAGAGGGGGTGAGAGAGCCAGGGGGTGCTGTGAGAGGGGATGAGAGAGCCAGGGGGTGCTGGGAGAGGGGGTGAGAGCCAGGGGTGTTGGGAGAGGGGGTGCGAGCCAGGGGGTGCTGGGAGAGGGGGTGAGAGAGCCGAAGGGGGTGCTGGGAAAGGGGGTGAGAGAGCCAAAGGGGAAGGGGGTGCTGGGAGAGAAGGTGAGAGAGCCAGGAGGTGCTGGGAGAGGGGGTGAGAGAGCCAAAGGGGAAGGGGGTTCTGGGAGAGGGGGTGAGAGAGCCAAAGGGGAAGGGGGTGCTGGGAGAGGGGGGTGAGAGAGCCAAAGGGGAAGGGAGTGCTGGGAGAGGGGGTGAGAGAGCCAAAGGGGAAGGCGGTTCTGGGAGAGGGGGTGAGAGAGCCGAATGGGGTGCTGGGAAAGGGGGTGATAGAGCCATAGGGGAAGGGGGTGCTGGGAGATTGGGTGAGAGCCAGGGGGTGCTGGGAGAGGGGGTGAGAGAGCCAAAGTGGGTGCTGGGAAAGGGGGTGAGAAAGCCAAAGTGGAAGGGGGTGCTGGGAGAGGGGGTGAGAGAGCCAAAGGGGAAGGGGGCACTGGGAGAGGGAGTGAGAGAGCCAAAGGGGAAGGGGCACTGGGAGAGGGGGTGAGAGAGCCAGTTGGAAGGGGGCACTAGGAGAGGGGGTGAGAGAGCCAGGGTGGTAGGGGGTGCAGGAAGAGGAGTGAGAGAGCCGGGGTGGTAGAGGGTGCAGGAAGACGTGTGAGAGAGCCAGGGGAGTAGGTGGTACAGGAAGATGTGTGAGAGCCAGCGGAGAAGGTGGTGCAGGGGGTTAAGTGAGAGGGACAAAGGAGAAGATGGTTCAGGGGCATAGGTAAAAGATAGTGTAAAGGGAGAGACATCTTAAGAATTCTAATTCGAATGTCAGGGATGCAGCTATCATAAAACACAAGTAGTAATGAAGAATGGAAATGCACAACAGGGGACAAGTGTTAAAAAAAATAAAAAATCAAGCCTTCATACTCCATTCACTTATATTTTCTATACCCCCACTCCTAAATTTCTGCTTCGACCACTGCCCTCTATTCCTGCTCCCGACTGCCTGTGTGAGCTGACAGCTGCTGATCCCTCCTCGCCCAGCGCGCCCAGTAGGAGAACAGAACACAGGATGCCATAATCAGGTAAGTTCATATATTTTCTCGTGTGCAATATGTTTTTAACCATCCTTTCTTGAACTGGGGACACTACAGCATATCCAATAATGTTTAACACTATGTATTGCTCATTATTGCGCTGTAATGTTTTTTGCATATTTATCTGTACAGAGATTTTTAATTAAGAGGAAAAAAGATTGCTTGTCATAAATTTTATCTGTAATTGTGTCAATATATCTATTTTTGTTTAATTCATCATTTTTTAAATGATGTATTAAGCTGATCTTGGGACTCACACTCAGTATCTGATATGCTGTATCAATTTTTATTTGTGAATGAGTTTTTGTCTGAGCTTTACTAATGATTTGGGGGCACTACTATGGCATAATGTTATTTGGGGGTCACTATTGTGGCATAATATGATTTGGAGGCACTGTTGTGACATAATATGATTTGTGGGCACTACTGTATGGTATATGTTTTGGGGGCACTACTATGCCATAATATGATTTGCGGGCACTTCTGCATGACCAAATATGAATTGAGGGTAATACTATGTGGCATAATATGACCTTGGGGCACTACGATGTGGCATAATATGAACTGGGCACACTACGGTGTGGCTTGATATGAACTTCTGCCAAAGGCAAGTCTTTCATTGTTGAATATGATGGTAACCCAAAGAAGTTGCTGTATCGGGGCCCAAAATTCCTCTTGTCAGCCCTGCCACTGAGTCAAGGGGGTAGACGTCTCCAGGTAAATAATCTAAATGTTTCCTATCTAATCAAACTGATGGATCACATCCAATTATTTCTCACCCACCTCCTCTATCCCCCTTAATTGTTATACTGTGTTATATAAAATGATTAAAAAAGACGCATATCCAATTACTGTAGTAAAACAAAAATATTTTTCTCTGACATTTTGCTGTAGATGGAAATACTTTTAATGCGGCCGTGTGGGTTCAACTGATCATTCAATAGTTATGTTTTTTTTTAGATATATGTTAGTTTTATTTCCTGTGGAATGATTCATGAATATTCTGACATTACTATTTAATTGAGGGAAAAGGGTACCTGTTAACTATATGTGTGTAAGTACTCTGTTGTTGCTATTTTGTGGGAGATTTGAAAAAAGCAAAACATTGTTTCCTACAGTGGCGTCTGTATAATTGGTGGTATTGCTGTAGTATGGGGTGGCGTGCTGGTGGCAATGTTGTAGTGTGTTTGGTGCTTAGTATTGCTAATAAGTAGGAGAAGGTATTGCTATATTGTGGGGGGTGACGATGGACGCTGTAATGTGGGGGGTGATGCCGGTTGCTGTAATGTGGGGGGTCATGCTGGACGCTGTAATGTGGGGGGTCATGCTGGACGCTGTAATGTGGGGGGTGATGCTGGACGCTGTAATGTGGGGGCTGATGCTGGATGCTGTAATGTGGGGGGTGATGCCGGTTGCTGTAATGTGGGGGTGATTGATGTAGTATGAGTGTGTGTGGGGGGTTATTTATTGCTGTAATTTGGGTAGTAATAATAATGTATTGTCATGGTATTTATTGATGTAATTGGGTTGCTAATAATGTAATGTTGAGGGTCATTAGGAGAAATAAATACCCCCCTCCCCACACACACTCATACTACATCATGTTATACTGCGCCAGCATCAATGTGCAACAATATAGTGCATGGAGCCCACAACACGTGGGCCTGTGTGCTTTAAATGCCAGGGCTGATTTTTAGTCCCAGTCCGGCCCTGCCTGCGAGTTATCACTCCAGTCTTTCTACACCCACATCTACATGGTATCAGAATTTGGCAGACATGGCTAATGGTCTTCGCTGCATTATCCCTCTCATAATTGATAAAAACATTGCTAACAACTGGCTTCAGTTCAGGATGGAATGGAGAAAATATCACTGGGCTATCTGAGTCAAAAAGGTATTAGCATATACTTTACTAAATCTGGATGGTGCAGTGGCAGACACAGTTGTCTATGAGGAAGGGGAGGATAATGAGGACCCCAAAGTGTTCTAAAAAAATTTGAACAGATATGTTTACCTGTAAAAATTTAATAATATACAGACATATATTTAATACCACAAACCAAATGCATGGTGAAAATGTGCAATTCTATTTGTCAAGATTAAAGCTACTAGCAAAAAAGTGAGTTTGGAACCATCACCAACAAACTAATGAGAGACAGAATTGTTTGTGGTATTCATAATGATACTGTACACACACAGGCGTTAAGAGAAAATAATTTGACTTTAGAAACTGCCATTCACATCTGCATGCTGAATCAACAGTCCAGGGCCGGTGCTAGGGTCCACGGCGCCCTAGGCATTTTTAAAAAAGCGGCGCCCCCCCCCCCCCCCCCCCGCAAACATCGCCGCCCCCCCCCCCCGCAAAAATCACCGCCCTCCTCCCTCCTCCTCTCCTTACCTGGTCTCACCACCGCCGCCTCTCTGCTCCGTCTCCTCCCCTCCACTCACTGACACTAGTAAGTGGAGGGGCGGAGACGGAGCAGAGAGGCGGCGGTGGTGACAAAAAAGTGGCTTCCCCCCCCCTCCCCGTGCATCTGAATGCTGTGCGGCGGCCGTGACAGGTATGGTCAGCGGTCGCCGCACAGTTTTAAAGTCTTTTAGTATTCTGTGGCGCCCTCCAGGCGCCCTCCAGAGCCCGGCGCCCTTGGCAAGTGCCTAACCTTGCCTAATGGGAGCGCCGGGCCTGCAACAGTCTAAGAGAAGTACAAGGGAATTAAGGAAGGAGGAAGAAATATGTAGAATACAGCACACACAACCACAATGCATGCAATGCAGAAACTGAGACGGGCACCCTCCTGTAATAAATGGAACCACTTTGCAAAATGCTGCAGATCCAAATACACAATGATAACTAACATGCCACATGAAACACTAAGGGAAAAACAGTCACACAGAGTCAATGATGTAGAGACCGAGTCGGTAGCAGAACCTGTTAATGAGATATATTGTGAGAATGTATATCTGATCGCTGAAAAGAGAGAACTCTTTACTAGCTTCTGTGTCAAACACAACAGAAACATATTGAAAATAAAAAATGACTGGTGCCAAGTGCAAAGTTATGTCCAAGACTCTTCTGGACAGAACAAACACACAGTCACTAATTGACAAGACAGATTTCGTATTGTGTCATATGGAGGTGAAATCATTAAAACTATGGCTATACTAGAGTTCACATGTATGCCATTACAATTTCACATAATTGATTATGATGTCAGACCACTACTAGGACTGCATGATAGCATTAATCTGACCCTGATACACTTAGGTGCTAAAGTCCATATGTTACAGCCAGAAAATCCAGAAATTAAGGAATTTGCATATCTGATCCTCTGTGAAACTCCCCATCATTTACCACATGCGAGTGGATGAGTCAAATGTCCCCACAGTCTGTGCACCAGGCTTCGTTTCCATGAAGGACACAATGCTTGCTGAACTAGACCGCATGACAAGACTTGGTATAATTACCCCAAAAGAGGAAGCAAAACAAGGGGGCTCAGCCATGGTAGCTGAAGTGAATAAAGACGGGTCAGTCACACTATTCATACACCCCATGCACCTAAACAAAGCAAAGTTGATGCCTCAACACCTGTTGGAAGGTCAAACAAGTTGTTGCTGATATGCCTGAGGCAAAAACCTTTACACCTCGCAATGACCATTGTCATTTAGCATAAAAGGTGCTGGTAACAGGATTAACAGAATTATTCAACTAGTCACTAGCTACAGGAGAAATGCTAGAGGACTGGAAAAGAGTGAATGTAGTCAACCTGCACAAAAATGGAAGCAAGAAAGAGGCAGGCAGCTAGCGACCAGTGAGCCTTACATCAGTAGTAGGGAAACTGATGGAAAAACTCTTAAAAGAAAGAGTTGTAAAATATCTCAAATCCACTAATTTACAAGATCCCAAACAGCATGAATTTACTGCAGGGAGATCATATCAAACAAATCTTATTATCTTTTTTTAACTGGGTAACTAAAGTAATAGATCAAGTTGGGGCCGTAGATGCAGCTTATCTAGGTTTTAGTAAGACTTTTGACACAGTACCACATTGCAGACTGTAATATAAACTCAAAAGTTTGGGATTGGATTCTAAAGTGGCTTAACGGATAAGATCTTGGTTGTAGGATATAAATCAGAGAGTTGTAGTAAATGAGTGCATTCACAGTAGGGAAAGGTTACCAGTAGAGTAACTCAAGGATCTGTAATTGGATGAGTGCTTTATAATATCTTTATTGGTAAACTTGCAAATGGTATTGAAGGGAAAGTATGCCTTTATGCAGATGACACCAAGATATGCAACAGGGTACACACACCAGAAGGGGTAAAACAAATGATCTAGGTAGAATAAAGGAATGGTCAAAATAGTGTTCATTTAGTTTAATCCCAAAATTATGCTAAATCGCGCATTTGGGTCTCAAAAGCCCAAAGGCTAAATAGAAAGAAGTAATAAATGCCACTGTATAGGATATTGGTACAGCCCAATCTAGAATACTGTGTTCAGTTCAGGAGGTCATATCTCCAGAAGGATATAAATACATTAGTAACTGTACAAAAAAAGGCAACTAAAATGGTGCATGGCCTTTAGCATAAAACTTACCTAGAAAGACTAAAACATGTATAGTTTGGAGCAGAGAAGGGAAAGGGGGGCCATGATAGAAATTTTCACATACATAAAGGGTTTGTACAAGATACAGGTGGAAAACATTTATTAAAGGAAGAGAAAGATTACAACATGAGAACATGCACTGAAACTGTAGGGAAGCAGATTCAGAGGAAAATTGAGGAAAAACTGTTTCACATCAAGGGTAAGTGGAATAGCCTCCCATCAGAGGTGGTAGAGGCTACTACATTAGAGCAATTTAAACATGATTGGGATAGACATATGGCTATCCTTATAAAGGATCAAAAAATGAATAAAAAGAGTTTGCAAACAAAACAAAACATGGCATCCCACAAGAACTCATACTGGAAAATGCCATGCAATTTATGAGTAGAAAGTTCAGTTTGCAAATACTTGGAACTTTCATCAATCTTCCAGTAGTTACCACTATCCTCAATCCAATGGGTTAGCGGAAAAAAAGCTGTGTGTTCAGCCAAACACCTGCTGGAAAAATGCACATGTGATAACACCAATATCTTTTAAGCATTGCTTAAGAAATACATCACATGATAGTTTACCATCACCTGTCCAGAGATTATTGTTGCGCCTCAGCAGGAATCTCATACCTGTTACTAAGCAACAATTGCAACAGCAAGTACAAACACGAGTACAAACGATACCTACCTCAAAGTCCAAAAAGAAGTTATGACAGAACAGCCCATCATTTTCCACATCTTATTCCAGATCAAGCTGTCTGATTGCAAACACCTTGTGGATATGACAGATCTGCCACCCTTCTCCAATAATCTACTTGTCCCAACAGTTGCGTGGTACAAGCTGAGGGTGCCACCTATGAGCGTAACCATCGGCACCGATTGAGTGTGCCTGAGGAAGTTTCTACAGCAAAAGATCAAGTTATGGTTGATCCAGACCTCATTCAATCTTCACAGTCATAATCTGGCCCATAACCATAACTTCAGACTCTACACTATCACTTGGCATGCATGAATGCTCAGGTGGGCTTTTGGGAAATCTTCAACCAGTGACGCTTCCTATGGTCACGAGGTCTGGTTGGGTGTTCAAGCCTAACCCGAAATTCGAGGACTATCTAACTTAGTTGTTCTTCCATGGACTTTTCTCCTATTAGCTTGCTGCCACATCCTACCCCACTGCCACTTTAGACATAACCTATTATCTGTATTTTGTTGGAAAGGATGTAAATGTACAACCTGCCGGAGCCTGTCAGAAAGTGAGGTTGTGGGCTATGCATGCTGGGAAGTTCTTGTTCTCTGTTCGGCATTCTAGTTTTGTATGTTATGCTGAGAAAACACGTTATGTATCACTCCTAAGAATTTTCACTCCAGTCTTTCTACACCCACATCTACAAAAAGATTAAAGAATGAGAAGAGTAGTCATTCAGAGCCAAAATTGCTAAGAGCAGGAAATATAGTCATCCACAGCCAAGATCCAAAAAGGTAGTCATACAAAGAAAAAAGGTTTAAGAGCTAGAGGTGTAGTCATGTGAAAGACGAAGGTTAAAACACATTTAATAATCCAATACCATTATTATTATTATTATTATTGTTCTTCTTTTTCTTCTTCTTCTTCTTATTATTATTATTATTATTATTTGTAAGGTGTCACAGTGTTCCCAAGTGCCAGACAATGGGGATTCATAAAATAGGGACATATATGGTAGGCAAAATAAATGAAAAGAAAGGCTAGCAAGGGCCCTGCTTATGAATGAGCTTGGAAGAGGGCACAACTGAAACAAGAGGAACTAGTGTGGAGCAAAGTGAAAATTGAAAGTTGTGAGCATGCTTTAGCATGGTTAGTGTAGATAGGAGTCAGGTAAGCTCTAAAAAAAAGAGTTCAATTTTCAAGGGAGCACTTAAAGATTTGAAGGCTTTAGGAGCATTACTAAAGTCAGGAGCGCAAGTTCAGAGAAGCTGGTTCACAGAGAAAAACGCAATAAACTAGCAATGTGTGGTTCTCAGAAATCTACTATATGTGCCTTAAACAAGCCTTAGGTGCTGATAATTAATTACAAGCAGCAGGTCAGTAGGCCATTCCCCAATGCAGATAAAAATGAATAAGTGTACAGTGGTTGTTAACTGAGCTTGTGGCTCATTGTGTAGAGACTGCTCTGCTATAACCCAAAGTTTGCATTTGAGGACGTAGCACCAGATACCTCACAGGCATTGGAGGTGTCGGTTGGTATAAGAAATGGCAGCATTCTGGCAAAATATTGGGAATTCAACCAATATCTCCTGCACACATATAAATTGGGTTTTATGGTATATAAGGCACCTGGTAACAGCCTCTGGGGATCATAGACAAGGACTGAATTAGTAAGGCACACTTACATACAGGCTGCTATTGGTTCTACTTTAAAGGAGGGGAGGGGTTAAATTATTTCTATTGTTTTAATTTTTTTACGATGATAAAGATTCATACTGATGGTCATTATCATCAGCACATATATCTTTGCACCAAAACTTGCCACACCTCCAGGGGTACGTGCTACAATTACTTGTGTATATTCTTATTGTAAGTCAGTTGTGCTTGCATGCCACCGATCACCTTTTTAAGGCGTAAGGAGCCACGTGTGTATCTTATAACAAAAAGCCTTAAATTGAAAATTACATTATGTTTTACTGGGCATACGCAGTGTTTGGGCTTCTAATGAAAAAAAGGCTCCATGTCTCATTTAGATGCACAAAACAACACACTTTTTTTCACTCTCTCAACCATCTTTAATCATTTAACTTACTAACAAACTGACAACTCAAAGAAACCCCAAAGAACATGCAAACATTATTTCACAAAGTAACTATGTCCTTGAATTAAACTATCGCATATCAGAACCAGGGCCGGATTTACCACTAGGCAACCTAGGCAACTGCCCAGGGCCCAGCGGTACCCAGGGGGCCCTGCCAGAGTCAACGGTGAGCGAGATAGGCAAGGCAGAGGTGCGCTCCACTCCGCCTGCCATCCCCCTCTGGCCGCCGGCATGAATACATGCTGAAAATGGATTTAACAAAAAAAAAAGAAGAAAAAAAAAAGACAGCTGACCGCTCGTCGGGAGCCGGCACTCTCCTCTCCATCTCTCCCACTGAAAATGACGTTGGGCGTGATGACGTCACGCCCAACGTCATTTTCAGTGAGAAGTCGGCAAGGAGCACTGCTGAAGAAGAGAGGAGGAGCAGGGGCAGCGCGTCTTAGAAAAAAAGTAAACAAGCCAAGAAGAACAGAAGCGAGCTCTCTCTTGCCCATGCAAGAGAAACTTGGAACAGTGATTAAGGGAGGGGGCATGATGATAGAAATATGGAACAGAGGGGCATAACAATAGAAATATGGAAAAGAAGGGCATGAGGGACATAATGACAGAAATATGTAACAGAGGGGCATGAGGGGCATAATGATAGAAATATGGAACAGAGAGGTATGAGGGGCATAATGACAGAAATATGGAATAGAGGGGCATGAGGGGAATAATGATAGAAATATGGAACAGAGGGGCATAATTACAGAAATATGGAACTGAGGGGCATAATGGCAGAAATACGAAACAGAGGGGCATGAGCGGCATAATTACAGAAATATGGAACAGAAAGGCATGAGGGGCAAAATGATAAAGATATGGAACAGAGAGGCATGAGGGGCATAATGACAGAACTATAGAACAGAGGGGCATGAGGGGCATAATGACAGAAATATGTAACTGAGGGGCATAATGACAGAAATATGGAACTGAGGGGCATAATGACAGAAATATGGAACAGAGGGGCATGATGACAGAAATATGGAACAGAGGGGCATGAGGGGCATGATGAAAGAAATATGGAACAGAGGGGCATGAGGGGCATAATGACAGAAATATGGAACAGAGGGGTATGAGGGGCATAATGACAGAAATATGGAACAGAGGGGCATGATGACAGAAATATGGAACAGAGGGGCATGAGTGGCATAATGATAGAAATATGGAACAGAGGGGCATGAGGGGCATAACGATAGAAATATGGGACAGAGGGGCATGAGGGGCATAATGATAGAAATATGGAACAGAGGGGCATGAGGGGCATAATGACAGAAATATAGAACAGAGGGGCATGATGACAGAAATATGGAAAAGAGAGGCATGAGGGGCATAATGATAGAAATATGGAACTAAGGGGCATAATGACAGAAATATGGAACAGAGGGGCATTAGGGGCATAATGACAGAAATATGGAACAGAGGGGCATATTGACAGAAATATGGAAATGAGGGGCATAATGACAGAAATATGGAACAGAGAGGCATGAGGGGCATAATGACAGAAATATGAAACAGAGGGGCATGAGGGGCATAATGACAGCAATATGGAACAGAGGGGCATGAGGGGCATAATGATAGAAATATGGAACTAAGGGGCAAAATGGCAGAAATATGGAACTGAGGGGCATAATGACAGAAATATGGAACAGAGGGGCATAATGACAGAAATATGGAACAGAGGGGCATGATGACAGAAATATGGAACAGAGGGGCATGAGGGGCATAACGATAGAAATATGGAACAGAGGGGCATGAGGGGCATAACGATAGAATTATGGAACAGAGGGGAATGAGGGGCATAATGACAGAAATATGAAACAGAGTGGCATGAGGGGCATAATGACAGAAATATGGAACAGAGGCGCATGAGGGGCATAATGACAGAAATATGGAACAGAGAGGCATGAGGGGCATGATGACAGAAATATGGAACAGAGGGGCATGAGGGGCATAATGACAGAAATATGGAACAGAGGGGCATGATGACAGAAATATGGAACAGCATGGCATGAGGGGTATAATGACAGAAATATGGAACTTAGGGGCATGAGGGGCATAATGACAGAAATATGGAACAGAGGGGCATGAGGGGCATAATGACAGAAATATGAAACAGAAGTGCATGATGTCAGAAATATGGAACAGAGAGGCATGAAGGGCATAATAACAGAAATATGGAACAGAGGGGCATGATGACTGAAATATGGAAAGGAGAGGCATGAGGGGCATAATGATAGAAATATGGAACAGAGGGGCATGAGGGGCATAACGATAGAAATATGGAACAGAGGGGCATGAGGGGCATAATGATAGAATTATGGAATAGAGGGGCATGATGACAGAAATATGGAACAGAGGGGCATGAGGTGCATAACGATAGAATTATGGAACAGAGGGGAATGAGGGGCATAATGACAGAAATATGAAACAGAGTGGCATGAGGGGCATAATTACAGAAATATGGAACAGAGGGGCATGAGGGGCATAATGACAGAAATATATAACAGAGGGGCATGAGGGGCATATTGACAGAAATATGGAACAGAGGGGCATGAGGGGCATAATGACAGAAATATGGAACAGAGGGGCATGAGGGGCATATTGACAGAAATATGGAAATGAGGGGCATAATGACAGAAATATGGAACAGAGAGGCATGAGGGGCATAATGACAGAAATATGGAACAGAGGGGCATGAGGGGCATAATGACAGAAATATGGAACAGAGGGGCATGATGACAGAAATATGGAACAGAGGGGCATTAGGGGCATAATGACAGAAATATGGAACAGAGGGGCATGATGACAGAAATATGGAACAGAAAGGCATGAGGGGCATGATGACAGAAATATGGAACAGAGGGGCATGAGGGGCATAATGACAGAAATATGGAACAGAGGGGCATGAGGGGCATAATGACAGAAATATGGAACAGAGGGGCATAATGACAGAAATATGAAACAGAGGGGCATGACAGAAATATGGAACAGAGAGGCATGAGGGGCATAATGACAGAAATATGGAACAGAGGGGCATGATGACTGAAATATGGAACAGAGGGGTATGAGGGGCATAATGACAGAAATATGGAACAGAGGGGCATGATGACAGAAATATGGAACAGAGGGGCATGAGTGGCATAATGATAGAAATATGGAACAGAGGGGCATGAGGGGCATAACGATAGAAATATGGGACAGAGGGGCATGAGGGGCATAATGATAGAAATATGGAACAGAGGGGCATGAGGGGCATAATGACAGAAATATAGAACAGAGGGGCATGATGACAGAAATATGGAAAAGAGAGGCATGAGGGGCATAATGATAGAAATATGGAACTAAGGGGCATAATGACAGAAATATGGAACAGAGGGGCATGAGGGGCATAATGATAGAATTATGGAATAGAGGGGCATGATGACAGAAATATGGAACAGAGGGGCATGAGGTGCATAACGATAGAATTATGGAACAGAGGGGAATGAGGGGCATAATGACAGAAATATGAAACAGAGTGGCATGAGGGGCATAATTACAGAAATATGGAACAGAGGGGCATGAGGGGCATAATGACAGAAATATATAACAGAGGGGCATGAGGGGCATATTGACAGAAATATGGAACAGAGGGGCATGAGGGGCATAATGACAGAAATATGGAACAGAGGGGCATGAGGGGCATATTGACAGAAATATGGAAATGAGGGGCATAATGACAGAAATATGGAACAGAGAGGCATGAGGGGCATAATGACAGAAATATGGAACAGAGGGGCATGAGGGGCATAATGACAGAAATATGGAACAGAGGGGCATGAGGGGCATAATGACAGAAATATGGAACAGAGGGGCATAATGACAGAAATATGAAACAGAGGGGCATGACAGAAATATGGAACAGAGAGGCATGAGGGGCATAATGACAGAAATATGGAACAGAGGGGCATGATGACTGAAATATGGAACAGAGGGGTATGAGGGGCATAATGACAGAAATATGGAACAGAGGGGCATGATGACAGAAATATGGAACAGAGGGGCATGAGTGGCATAATGATAGAAATATGGAACAGAGGGGCATGAGGGGCATAACGATAGAAATATGGGACAGAGGGGCATGAGGGGCATAATGATAGAAATATGGAACAGAGGGGCATGAGGGGCATAATGACAGAAATATAGAACAGAGGGGCATGATGACAGAAATATGGAAAAGAGAGGCATGAGGGGCATAATGATAGAAATATGGAACTAAGGGGCATAATGACAGAAATATGGAACAGAGGGGCATGAGGGGCATAATGATAGAATTATGGAACAGAGGGGAATGAGGGGCATAATGACAGAAATATGAAACAGAGTGGCATGAGGGGCATAATTACAGAAATATGGAACAGAGGGGCATGAGGGGCATAATGACAGAAATATATAACAGAGGGGCATGAGGGGCATATTGACAGAAATATGGAACAGAGGGGCATGAGGGGCATAATGACAGAAATATGGAACAGAGGGGCATGAGGGGCATATTGACAGAAATATGGAAATGAGGGGCATAATGACAGAAATATGGAACAGAGAGGCATGAGGGGCATAATGACAGAAATATGGAACAGAGGGGCATGAGGGGCATAATGACAGAAATATGGAACAGAGGGGCATGATGACAGAAATATGGAACAGAGAGGCATGAGGGGCATGATGACAGAAATATGGAACAGAGGGGCATTAGGGGCATAATGACAGAAATATGGAACAGAGGGGCATGATGACAGAAATATGGAACAGAAAGGCATGAGGGGCATGATGACAGAAATATGGAACAGAGGGGCATGAGGGGCATAATGACAGAAATATGGAACAGAGGGGCATGAGGGGCATAATGACAGAAATATGGAACAGAGGGGCATAATGACAGAAATATGAAACAGAGGGGCATGACAGAAATATGGAACAGAGAGGCATGAGGGGCATAATGACAGAAATATGGAACAGAGGGGCATGATGACTGAAATATGGAACAGAGGGGTATGAGGGGCATAATGACAGAAATATGGAACAGAGGGGCATGATGACAGAAATATGGAACAGAGGGGCATGAGTGGCATAATGATAGAAATATGGAACAGAGGGGCATGAGGGGCATAACGATAGAAATATGGGACAGAGGGGCATGAGGGGCATAATGATAGAAATATGGAACAGAGGGGCATGAGGGGCATAATGACAGAAATATAGAACAGAGGGGCATGATGACAGAAATATGGAAAAGAGAGGCATGAGGGGCATAATGATAGAAATATGGAACTAAGGGGCATAATGACAGAAATATGGAACAGAGGGGCATTAGGGGCATAATGACAGAAATATGGAACAGAGGGGCATATTGACAGAAATATGGAAATGAGGGGCATAATGACAGAAATATGGAACAGAGAGGCATGAGGGGCATAATGACAGAAATATGAAACAGAGGGGCATGAGGGGCATAATGACAGCAATATGGAACAGAGGGGCATGAGGGGCATAATGATAGAAATATGGAACTAAGGGGCAAAATGGCAGAAATATGGAACTGAGGGGCATAATGACAGAAATATGGAACAGAGGGGCATAATGACAGAAATATGGAACAGAGGGGCATGATGACAGAAATATGGAACAGAGGGGCATGAGGGGCATAACGATAGAAATATGGAACAGAGGGGCATGAGGGGCATAACGATAGAATTATGGAACAGAGGGGAATGAGGGGCATAATGACAGAAATATGAAACAGAGTGGCATGAGGGGCATAATGACAGAAATATGGAACAGAGGCGCATGAGGGGCATAATGACAGAAATATGGAACAGAGAGGCATGAGGGGCATGAGGACAGAAATATGGATCAGAGGGGCATGAGGGGCATAATGACAGAAATATGGAACAGAGGGGCATGATGACAGAAATATGGAACAGCATGGCATGAGGGGCATAATGACAGAAATATGGAACTTAGGGGCATGAGGGGCATAATGACAGAAATATGGAACAGAGGGGCATGAGGGGCATAATGACAGAAATATGAAACAGAGGTGCATGATGTCAGAAATATGGAACAGAGAGGCATGAAGGGCATAATAACAGAAATATGGAACAGAGGGGCATGATGACTGAAATATGGAACAGAGGGGCATGAGGGGCATAATGATAGAAATATGGAACAGAGGGGCATGAGGGGCATAACGATAGAAATATGGAACAGAGGGGCATGAGGGGCATAATGATAGAATTATGGAATAGAGGGGCATGATGACAGAAATATGGAACAGAGGGGCATGAGGTGCATAACGATAGAATTATGGAACAGAGGGGAATGAGGGGCATAATGACAGAAATATGAAACAGAGTGGCATGAGGGGCATAATTACAGAAATATGGAACAGAGGGGCATGAGGGGCATAATGACAGAAATATATAACAGAGGGGCATGAGGGGCATATTGACAGAAATATGGAACAGAGGGGCATGAGGGGCATAATGACAGAAATATGGAACAGAGGGGCATGAGGGGCATATTGACAGAAATATGGAAATGAGGGGCATAATGACAGAAATATGGAACAGAGAGGCATGAGGGGCATAATGACAGAAATATGGAACAGAGAGGCATGAGGGGCATAATGACAGAAATATGGAACAGAGGGGCATGATGACAGAAATATGGAACAGAGAGGCATGAGGGGCATGATGACAGAAATATGGAACAGAGGGGCATTAGTGGCATAATGACAGAAATATGGAACAGAGGGGCATGATGACAGAAATATGGAACAGAGAGGCATGAGGGGCATGATGACAGAAATATGGAACAGAGGGGCATGAGGGGCATAATGACAGAAATATGGAACAGAGGGGCATGAGGGGCATAATGACAGAAATATGGAACAGAGGGGCATAATGACAGAAATATGAAACAGAGGGGCATGACAGAAATATGGAACAGAGAGGCATGAGGGGCATAATGACAGAAATATGGAACAGAGGGGCATGATGACTGAAATATGGAACAGAGAGGCATGAGGGGCATAACGATAGAAATATGGAACAGAGGGGCATGAGGAGCATAATGACATTAATATGAAACAGAGAGGCATGAGGGGCATAATGACAAAAATATGGAACAGAGGGGCATGAGGGGCATAACGATAGAAATATGGAACAGAGGGGCATGAGGGGCATAATGACAGAATTATGGAATAGAGGGGCATGATGACAGAAATATGGAACAGAGGGGCATGAGGTGCATAACGATAGAATTATGGAACAGAGGGGAATGAGGGGCATAATGACAGAAATATGAAACAGAGTGGCATGAGGGGATTAATTACAGAAATATGGAACAGAGGGGAATGAGGGGCATAATGACAGAAATATATAACAGAGGGGCATGAGGGGCATATTGACAGAAATATGGAACAGAGGGGCATGAGCGGCATAATTACAGAAATATGGAACAGAGGGGCATGAGGGGCATAATGACAGAAATATATAACAGAGGGGCATGAGGGGCATATTGACAGAAATATGGAACAGAGGGGCATGAGGGGCATAATGACAGAAATATGGAACAGAGGGGCATGAGGGGCATATTGACAGAAATATGGAAATGAGGGGCATAATGACAGAAATATGGAACAGAGAGGCATGAGGGGCATAATGACAGAAATATGGAACAGAGAGGCATGAGGGGCATAATGACAGAATTATGGAATAGAGGGGCATGATAACAGAAATATGGAACAGAGGGGCATGAGGTGCATAATGATAGAATTATGGAACAGAGGGGAATGAGGGGCATAATGACAGAAATATGAAACAGAGTGGCATGAGGGGCATAATTACAGAAATATGGAACAGAGGGGAATGAGGGGCATAATGACAGAAATATATAACAGAGGGGCATGAGGGGCATATTGACAGAAATATGGAACAGAGGGGCATGAGCGGCATAATGACAGAAATATGGAACAGAGGGGCATGAGGGGCATATTGACAGAAATATGGAAATAAGGGGCATAATGACAGAAATATGGAACAGAGAGGCATGCGGGGCATAATGACAGAAATATGGAACAGAGGGGCATGAGGGGCATAATGACAGAAATATGGAACAGAGGGGCATGATGACAGAAATATGGAACAGAGAGGCATGAGGGGCATGATGACAGAAATATGGAACAGAGGGGCATGAGGGGCATAATGACAGAAATATGGAACAGAGGGGCATGATGACAGACAGAAATATGGAACAGAGGGGCATGAGGAGCACAATGACATTAATATGAAACAGAGAGGCATGAGGGGCATAATGACAGAAATATGGAACAGAGGGGCATGAGGGGCATAACGATAGAAATATGGAACAGAGGGGCATGAGGGGCATAATGACAGAATTATGGAATAGAGGGGCATGATGACAGAAATATGGAACAGAGGGGCATGAGGTGCATAACGATAGAATTATGGAACAGAGGGGAATGAGGGGCATAATGACAGAAATATGAAACAGAGTGGCATGAGGGGCATAATTACAGAAATATGGAACAGAGGGGAATGAGGGGCATAATGACAGAAATATATAACAGAGGGGCATGAGGGGCATATTGACAGAAATATGGAACAGAGGGGCATGAGGGGCATAATGACAGAAATATGGAACAGAGGGGCATAAGGGGCATATTGACAGAAATATGGAAATGAGGGGCATAATGACAGAAATATGGAACAGAGAGGCATGAGGGGCATAATGACAGAAATATGGAACAGAGGGGCATGAGGGGCATAATGACAGAAATATGGAACAGAGGGGCATGATGACAGAAATATGGAACAGAGAGGCATGAGGGGCATAATGACAGAAATATGGAACAGAGGGGCATGATGACAGACAGAAATATGGAACAGAGGGGTATGAGGGGCATAATGACAGAAATATGGAACAGAGGGGCATGAGGGGCATAATGACAGAAATATGGAACAGAGGGGCATAATGACAGAAATATGAAACAGAGGGGCATGATGACAGAAATATGGAACAGAGAGGCATGAGGGGCATAATGACAGAAATATGGAACAGAGGGGCATGATGACTGAAATATGGAACAGAGAGGCATGAGGGGCATAACAATAGAAATATGGAACAGAGGGGCATGAGGAGCATAATGATATTAATATGAAACAGAGAGGCATGAGGGGCATAATGAAAGAAATATGAAACAGAGCGGCATGAGGGGCATAATGACAGCAATATGGAACAGAGGGGCATGAGGGGCATAATGACAGAAATATGGAACAGAGGGGCATAATGACTGAAATATGGAACAGAGGGGCATGATGACAGAAATATGGAACAGAGGGGCATGAGGGGCATAACGATAGAAATATGGAACAGAGGGGCATGAGGGGCATAACGATAGAATTATGGAACAGAGGGGAATGAGGGGCATAATGACAGAAATATGAAACAGAGTGGCATGAGGGGCATAATGACAGAAATATGGAACAGAGGCGCATGAGGGGCATAATGACAGAAATATGGAACAGAGAGGCATGAGGGGCATAATGACAGAAATATGGAACAGAGGGGCATGAGGGGCATAATGACAGAAATATGGAACAGAGGGGCATAATGACAGAAATATGGAACAGCATGGCATGAGGGGCATAATGACAGAAATATGGAACTTAGGGGCATGAGGGGCATAATGACAGAAATATGGAACAGAGGTGCATGATGACAGAAATATGGAACAGAGAGGCATGAGGGGCATAATAACAGAAATATGGAACAGAGGGGCATGATGATTGAAATATGGAACAGAGGGGCATGAGGGGCATAATGATAGAAATATGGAACAGAGGGGCATGAGGGGCATAACGATAGAAATATGGAACAGAGGGGCATGAGGGGCATAATGATAGAATTATGGAATAGAGGGGCATGATGACAGAAATATAGAACAGAGGGGCATGAGGTGCATAACGATAGAATTATGGAACAGAGGGGAATGAGGGGCATAATGACAGAAATATGAAACAGAGTGGCATGAGGGGCATAATTACAGAAATATGGAACATAGGGGCATGAGGGGCATAATGACAGAAATCATTAACAGAGGGGCATGAGGGGCATATTGACAGAAATATGGAACAGAGGGGCATGAGGGGCATAATGACAGAATAATTGGAACAGAGGGGCATGAGGGGCATATTGACAGAAATATGGAAATGAGGGGCATAATGACAGAAATATGGAACAGAGAGGCATGAGGGGCATAATGACAGAAATATGGAACAGAGGGGCATGAGGGGCATAATGACAGAAATATGGAACAGAGGGGCATGAGGGGCATAATGACAGAAATATGGAACAGAGGGGCATGATGACAGAAATATGGAACAGAGAGGCATGAGGGGCATGATGACAGAAATATGGAACAGAGGGGCATTAGGGGCATAATGACAGAAATATGGAACAGAGGGGCATGATGACAGAAATATGGAACAGAGAGGCATGAGGGGCATGATGACAGAAATATGGAACAGAGGGGCATGAGGGGCATAATGACAGAAATATGGAACAGAGGGGCATGAGGGGCATAATGACAGAAATATGGAACAGAGGGGCATAATGACAGAAATATGAAACAGAGGGGCATGATGACAGAAATATGGAACAGAGAGGCATGAGGGGTATAATGACAGAAATATGGAACAGAGGGGCATGATGACTGAAATATGGAACAGAGAGGCATGAGGGGCATAACGATAGAAATATGGAACAGAGGGGCATGAGGAGCATAATGACATTAATATGAAACAGAGAGGCATGAGGGGCATAATGACAGAAATATGGAACAGAGGGGCATGAGGGGCATAACGATAGAAATATGGAACAGAGGGGCATGAGGGGCATAATGACAGAAATATATAACAGAGGGGCATGAGGGGCATATTGACAGAAATATGGAACAGAGGGGCATGAGGGGCGTAATGACAGAAATATGGAACAGAGGGGCATGAGGGGCATATTGACAGAAATATGGAAATGAGGGGCATAATGACAGAAATATGGAACAGAGAGGCATGAGGGGCATAATGACAGAAATATGGAACAGAGGGGCATGAGGGGCATAATGACAGAAATATGGAACAGAGGGGCATGATGACAGACAGAAATATGGAACAGAGGGGCATGAGGGGCATAATGACAGAAATATGGAACAGAGGGGCATGAGGGGCATAATGACAGAAATATGGAACAGAGGGGCATAATGACAGAAATATGAAACAGAGGGGCATGATGACAGAAATATGGAACAGAGAGGCATGAGGAGCATAATGACAGAAATATGGAACAGAGGGGCATGATGACTGAAATATGGAACAGAGAGGCATGAGGGGCATAACGATAGAAATATGGAACAGAGGGGCATGAGGAGCATAATGACATTAATATGAAACAGAGAGGCATGAGGGGCATAATGACAGAAATATGGAACAGAGGGGCATGAGGGGCATAATGACAGAAATATGGAACAGAGGGGCATGATGACAGAAATATGGAACAGAGGGGCATGAGGGGCATAATGACAGAAATATGGAACAGAGGGGCATGAGGGGCATAATGACAGAAATATGGAACAGAGGGGCATGAGGGGCATATTGACAGAAATATGAAACAGAGGGGCATGATGACAGAATTATGGAACAGAGAGGCATGAGGGGCATAATGACAGAAATATGGAACAGAGGGGCATGATGACTGAAATATGGAACAGAGAGGCATGAGGGGCATAATGATAGAAATATGGAACAGAGGGGCATGAGGGGCTTAACGATAGAAATATGGAAATGAGGGGCATGATGGGCATAATGACAGAAATATGGAACAGAGGGGCATGAGGGGCATAATGACAGAAATATGGAACAGAGGGGCATTAAGGGGCATAATGACAGAAATATGGAAATGAGGGGCATAATGACAGAAATATGGAACAGAGGGGCATGAGGAGCATAATGACGGAAATATGGAACAGAGGGGCATGATGACAGAAATATGGAACAGAGGGGCATGACGGGCATAATGTCAGAATTATGGAATAGGGGGGCATGATGACTGAAATATGGAACAGAGGGGCATGAGGGGCATAATGACAGAAATATGGAACAGAGGGGCATGAGGGGCATAATGACAGAAATATGGAACAGAGGGGCATGAGGTGCATAACAATAGAAATATGGAACAGAGAGGTATGAGGGGCATAATGACAGAAATATGGAACAGAGGGGCATGAGGGGCATAATGACAGAAATATGGAACAGAGGGGCATGAGGGGCATTATGACAGAAATATGGAACAGAGGGACATGAGGGGCATAACGAGCGAAATATGGAACAGAGGGGCATGATGACAGAAATATGGAACAGAGGGGCATGAGGGGCATAATGACAGAAATATGGAACAGAGGGGCATGAGGGTCATAATGACAGAAATATGGAACAAAGGGGCATGAGGGGCATAATGACAGAAATATGAAACAGAGGGGCATGATGTCAGAAATATGGAACAGAGGGGCATGAGGGGCATAATGACAGAAATATGGAACAGAGGGGCATGATGACTGAAATATGGAACAGAGGGGCGTAACGATAGAAATATGGAACAGAGGAGCATGAGGGGCATAACGATAGAAATATGGAACAGAGGGGCATGAGGGGCATAATGACAGAAATATGGAACAGAGGGCCATGAGGGGCATAATGACAGAAATATGGAACAGAGGCGCATGAGGGGCATAATGACAGAAATATGCAACAGAGGGGCATGAGGGGCATAATGACAGAAATATGAAACAGAGGTGCATGATGACAGAAATATGGAACAGAGAGGCATGAGGGGCATAATAACAGAAATATGGAACAGAGGGGCATGATGACTGAAATATGGAACAGAGAGGCATGAGGGGCATAACGATAGAAATATGGAACAGAGGGGCATGAGGAGCATAATGACATTAATATGAAACAGAGAGGCATGAGGGGCATAATGACAGAAATATGGAACAGAGGGGCATGATGACTGAAATATGGAACAGAGGGGCGTAACGATAGAAATATGGAACAGAGGGGCATGAGGAGCATTATGACATTAATATGAAACAGAGAGGCATGAGGGGCATAATGACAGAAATATGGAACAGAGGGGCATGATGACAGAAATATGGAACAGAGGGACATGAGGGGCATAATGACAGAAATATGAAACAGAGGGGCATGATGACAGAATTATGGAACAGAGAGGCATGTGGGGCATAATGACAGAAATATGGAACAGAGGGGCATGATGACTGAAATATGGAACAGAGAGGCATGAGGGGCATAATGATAGAAATATGGAACAGAGGGGCATGAGGGGCTTAACGATAGAAATATGGAAATGAGGGGCATGATGGGCATAATGACAGAAATATGGAACAGAGGGGCATGAGGGGCACAATGACAGAAATATGGAACAGAGGGGCATTAAGGGGCATAATGACAGAAATATGGAAATGAGGGGCATAATAACAGAAATATGGAACAGAGGGGCATGAGGAGCATAATGACGGAAATATGGAACAGAGGGGCATGATAACACAAATATGGAACAAAGGGGCATGAGGGGCATAATGACAGAAATATGGAACAGAGGGGCATGAGGGGCATAATGACAGAAATATGGAACAGAGGGGCATGAGGTGCATTATGACAGAAATATGGAACAGATGGACATGAGGGGCATAACGAGCGAAATATGGAACAGAGGGGCATGATGACAGAAATATGGAACAGAGGGGCATGAGGGGCATAATGACAGAAATATGGAACAGAGGGGCATGAGGGTCATAATGACAGAAATATGGAACAGAGGGGCATGAGGGGCATAATGACAGAAATATGAAACAGAGGGGCATGATGTCAGAAATATGGAACAGAGGGGCATGAGGGGCATAATGACAGAAATATGGAACAGAGGGACATGATGACTGAAATATGGAACAGAGGGGCGTAACGATAGAAATATGGAACAGAGGAGCATGAGGGGCATAACGATAGAAATATGGAACAGAGGGGCATGAGGGGCATAATGACAGAAATATGGAACAGAGGGGCATGTGGGGCATAATGACAGAAATATGGAACAGAGAGGCATGAGGGGCATAATAACAGAAATATGGAACAGAGGGGCATGATGACTGAAATATGGAACAGAGAGGCATGAGGGGCATAACGATAGAAATATGGAACAGAGGGTCATGAGGAGCATAATGACATTAATATGAAACAGAGAGGCATGAGGGCCATAATGACAGAAATATGGAACAGAGGGGCATGAGGGGCATAATGACAGAAATATGAAACAGAGGGGCATGATGACAGAAATATGGAACAGAGGGGCATGAGGGGCATAATGACAGAAATATGGAACAGAGGGGCATGAGGGGCATAATGACAGAAATATGGAACAGAGGGGCATGAGGGGCATAATGACAGAAATATGAAACAGAGGGGCATGAAGACAGAATTATGGAACAGAGAGGCATGAGGGGCATAATGACAGAAATATGGAACAGAGGGGCATGATGACTGAAATATGGAACAGAGAGGCATGAGGGGCATAATGATAGAAATATGGAACAGAGGGGCATGAGGGGCTTAACGATAGAAATATGGAAATGAGGGGCATGATGGGCATAATGACAGAAATATGGAACAGAGGGGCATGAGGGGCATAATGGCAGAAATATGGAACAGAGGGGCATTAAGGGGCATAATGACAGAAATATGGAAATGAGGGGCATAATGACAGAAATATGGAACAGAGGGGCATGAGGAGCATAATGACGGAAATATGGAACAGAGGGGCATGATGACAGAAATATGGAACAGAGGGGCATGACGGGCATAATGTCAGAATTATGAAATAGGGGGGCATGATGACTGAAATATGGAACAGAGGGGCATGAGGGGCATAATGACAGAAATATGGAACAGAGGGGCATGAGGGGCATAATGACAGAAATATGGAACAGAGGGGCATGAGGTGCATTATGACAGAAATATGGAACAGAGGGACATGAGGGGCATAACGAGCGAAATATGGAACAGAGGGGCATGATGACAGAAATATGGAACAGAGGGGCATGAGGGGCATAATGACAGAAATATGGAACAGAGGGGCATGAGGGGCATAATGACAGAAATATGGAACAGAGGGGCATGAGGGGCATAATGACAGAAATATGAAACAGAGGGGCATGAAGACAGAATTATGGAACAGAGAGGCATGAGGGGCATAATGACAGAAATATGGAACAGAGGGGCATGATGACTGAAATATGGAACAGAGAGGCATGAGGGGCATAATGATAGAAATATGGAACAGAGGGGCATGAGGGGCTTAACGATAGAAATATGGAAATGAGGGGCATGATGGGCATAATGACAGAAATATGGAACAGAGGGGCATGAGGGGCATAGTGGCAGAAATATGGAACAGAGGGGCATTAAGGGGCATAATGACAGAAATATGGAAATGAGGGGCATAATGACAGAAATATGGAACAGAGGGGCATGAGGAGCATAATGACGGAAATATGGAACAGAGGGGCATGATGACAGAAATATGGAACAGAGGGGCATGACGGGCATAATGTCAGAATTATGGAATAGGGGGGCATGATGACTGAAATATGGAACAGAGGGGCATGAGGGGCATAATGACAGAAATATGGAACAGAGGGGCATGAGGGGCATAATGACAGAAATATGGAACAGAGGGGCATGAGGTGCATTATGACAGAAATATGGAACAGAGGGACATGAGGGGCATAACGAGCGAAATATGGAACAGAGGGGCATGATGACAGAAATATGGAACAGAGGGGCATGAGGGGCATAATGACAGAAATATGGAACAGAGGGGCATGAGGGTCATAATGACAGAAATATGGAACAGAGGGGCATGAGGGGCATAATGACAGAAATATGAAACAGAGGGGCATGATGTCAGAAATATGGAACAGAGGGGCATGAGGGGCATAATGACAGAAATATGGAACAGAGGGGCATGATGACTGAAATATGGAACATAGGGGCGTAACAATAGAAATATGGAACAGAGGAGCATGAGGGACATAACGATAGAAATATGGAACAGAGGGGCATGAGGGGCATAATGACAGAAATATGGAACAGAGGGGCATGAGGGGCATAATGACAGAAATATGGAACAGAGGGGCATGTGGGGCATAATGACAGAAATAGGGAACAGAGGGGCATGAGGGGCATAATGACAGAAGTATGGATCAGAGGGGTATAATGACAGAAATATGGAACAGAGTGGCATGAGGGGCATAATGACAGAAATATGGAAATTAGGGGCATAATGACAGAAATATGGAACAGAGGGGCATGAGGGGCATAATGACAGAAATATGGAACAGAGGGGCATGAGGGTTATAATGACAGAAATATGGAACAGAGGGGCATGATGACAGAAATATGGAACAGAGGGGCATGATGGGCATAATGTCAGAAACATGGAACAGAGGGGCATGAGGGGCATAATGACAGAAATATGGAGCAGAGGGGCATGATGACAAAAATATGGAACAGGCCATGTAAGGGGAAATAAACAAGGGGAGCAAAAATATGGAGGGCACCGTGTGATAATAAAAGGGCAAGAGCGTGATGGAGGGCACAGTGTTCAACTTATTTTCCCAAATACATTTATTGTAGGAGGGAGCTGTGAGAGCTTGCACAGGCACAGTGTGCTTGGACTGGGCGTGCAGGGACTGAAGTGACATCATATGGAGGATCAAGGTACAGTGCGCAGCGTTGGACCAATAATATCAAAATGCAGGTACTGAAATAACCTTTCTTTTCATCAGCAAACGTGAGTAATGAAAAGTAATCATTCTAAAAGATTGTTAAAAAATAGTGCTATGGATTGTTTCACGGAGGGGAGCCCCAAACCAGTATATTGCCTAGGGCCCTATGAGGTCTAAATCTGGCTCTGATCAGAACATATGCATTTTTCACAAAATTGTCAGGAAAATTAAAACTTCAGAAACCTTGCTTAGTTTTGCATTTAATATGTAGTCTCAATTATTATTAAGTATTTCTTAGATAATGACTGTAATAATACATTTGATGAAGTGAGCCCACTTGACTAATTGCTCCCAGTCCAACTTGTCAGTTAAGCACAATCCAGCCTGCCAATCAAACACCTAGCAATTCATTCATATTTAATAAACGAGAATAAATATTTTCAGTTAATCACTCCTTTCTTTGAACAAATATTTCACTTTTCACTTGTCACTATTGAAATAAAATGTGTTTCATCTCTGGACTAGCATCTAACATGCATAACCAACCTTCTTATCTGTGTCTATATTTAAATATCCTTGGAGTTTTCAAAATTATGTTTTATATTTATCTTCTATAATTGTTCACAATTGTGTATGCAGGACCTAGAGTGATGTGTTCAATAATTAGGAAATTTATGCAATGTGTTTTAAGCCAATTAGGTGTAATGAGCATTGCAATTACTGAATGATTGGCAATTTAGAATTCTGCTTGATTGAGGGCTAAAGGGTACACAACATTTAAAACACTTAGTGAAAAAAAGCAAAAGAATTTGAATCATAAAAGGTAAATTATGAGTTAGAGATTATGGGCATGATGCAGAATTGGCGGCATAATGGGTGTAATTTTACCCCCCAAAAATACATGGAAAAAAAGTGTATCCATACTTACTGTATATGGTGCCTGCATGGATCTTAAGAGCTATGCAAATCAGCATAAAGTCGTAGATGTGTGGTGTAGGTGTATGAGTAACGTATGATAATGCTTTCAAGGGTATAATCACGCTGTGGATATACCAGTCATCATCATAATCTCAATCATGAAAAATTATTTTGTTGCTATCCTTAAAAAACAAAATTCAAAACAAAACGCTGTATCCACTCCCCAAAACTGTTACCAGTACTCATAGCCGAAATGGCGAGCCACATGAGGTGCCTCCCAAAAAAGAGGGGTCCCTTTGTCAACTAGCCCCTGTCCAGCATGGGCCTGAATTCGCCAGGGGAATTGGGCTGGGACCTATAGGTCTCCTGTTCTAAAATAAATTAAAATAAAGACACAGACGCCTTGATAAAAGTGCTTTACTGCAAATAAAAACACCACCACATACCTTTATTCATCACTTATTTCTCACTTAAATCTGTGAGAGATCATATTCTTGGGTACAGCTTTTATAAACCTTGTAACAAACTAAGCAACAAGAAAATCATATTGAATGCTGCTTACATGCTCCAAGAGAAGTTACACCGCAAAATGACAAGCTGTAAAAAGAAGTACCTGTCATTCTAAATAATGCAAAGTGGCTTTGCTCTGATTGGTCACAGCGTGTTAAGCTGTTCTATGTTGGTAAGCTATGTTGAGACGCCACATAGGATCCCTCCTCTAACATGTACTCTCAGTATTGACACCAATGATTTCAATGTTGTCATTCTTTCACTAGACAGCTACAGATCAGCTCATATCAGCATAGCAACTGTTTCAGATTTGTCTCTTCTGTGTCTTAGTGCCACGCATTCAGTCACCAAGATGTGTGAATAAGTGTTTGGACTTATGCACTGAATGGTAGGTACTGTGGTCCTGGGGATTCTCAGCAATGAAAGAATGAGGTCAAGGATCGTGGTAGCATCCACTTGTACACTATCTAGGAGTGAATATGAACAAACACATAAAATTGGCTAGTGTGTAATGCAAACAACCAATCTGTTATAGTGTGTTGGAGAATCTTCAATTTGGTGGCTACTATATGTTAGGCTGTTTTTTTGAAAGCTGAGCACTCCAGAACATTGGAAATCCGCTTTCTTTGATCTGACATTGAGGCAAAACGTCATTGTTGCGTCGTCGGATCTCGCAGGATTTTTATTCCATAAGTACCTCCCTCCCCAGGAGATCCGGCGCCATTGCTCCCACAGACACAGGAGGGGTAGCAGCATTCTTTTCACTCTCTAGTCTCTAGTGCCATTGCTCAGTGCCATTGCTAACACAGAAACAAGAATGGTAGCAGCGTTCTTGTCAATCTCCAGTATCTCTAGTGCCATTGCTGAGTACCATTGCTCACATAGAATCAGGAGGGGTAGCAGCATTCTTGTCACTCTCCAGTGCCATTGCTCAGTGCCATTACTCACACAGAAACAGTAGGGGAACAGTGTTCTTGTGACTTCCAAATCTCCAGTTCCATTGCTCTGTGCCATTGCTTACGCAGAAACAGGGGTAGCAGTGTTGTTGTCATTCGCCAGTCTCCAGTGCCATTGTTCTGTGCCATTGCTCACACAGAAACAGGATGTGTTGCAGTGTTCTTGTCACTCTCCAGTCTCCATTGTCATTGCTCTGTGCCATTGCTCACACAGAAACAGGGGTAGCAATGTTGTTGTCACTCTCCAGTCTCCAGTGCTATTGCTCAGTGCCATTTCTCACACAGAAACAGGAGGGGTAGCAGCATTCTCATCACTCTCAGTCTCCAGTGTCATTGCTCTGTGCTATTCCTCAGTGCCATATTTATGGCTCACGATCAGTCAACAGAAGAGCAGAAGCACCAACCAGCTGCTGACACCAGTTATAATTATACTAGTCCTTCTACGTCATCTACTAAAGCTGATGCTCAAGAGCACAGTTGGTTTAAGTAATGGAAATGGAAGTCCAAAAAACAAGCTTTTACATTGGTAAAGAAAAAAACACCTCTAATCAAGGGAAAGTTTATTGTAGAAAAGCATATAATTGCTAACATACCATTGTAATTCTACACAAAATAATAACAATCTGTCCAGTATCAGCTAGCTCCCTTCCCTCAGCTAGATCCCAACACCTACAATCTACACTGTCATCATCCTCACCCTCAGTGTGTACATCATCCTCACACAATTTAATTCATCCTTGCTGTAATCCACCATTACAGAAGGCTCTGTAATTTGATGTGATGTGTTGTCGCCATAGTAATCCTGCTCATCACGAGACCTTCCTCATGGAAATTGTAGTTAATTTTGATGAACATCATCTTTTCCACATTTTTAGGAAGTAGCCTCCCGTGCCGATCACTGACAAGGTGCCCGGCTGTGCAGAAAACTGCAGAGTGCACACTGTAGGGTGAGCAGCTTAGGTATTGCACAGTGAGTTTTTACATGGGTCTCCAAATACCCTTTTTTTGCTCCCAATATGTAAAGGGACTGTCTGACGTGTCTCTTTTTACTCTGTCATTAAAATAATTCTCCAATATTCCTTGGATGTTGATAGTAGAATCAGGTGGAGTTACAGGAGAGGTGCCACAATTTTTGGGCAATACTTTTAGACCAGATCAGATGTCAAAATGTTGTGCTGACTCATCTGCATCATCCCTGGGTCTCCTGGTACAAATAAGTGTTTCCTAGCAGCAGTAGCCTGAGAAACTGAAGGAGGAGACGTTGTCGTGTCATGTACCACTTCAACTGTCAACTTATTCCCCAGGAGCTCATTGCATCTCTTGAGATATAAGTAAGTTGGAAAGCAAGTGAAGACATAGGGCCTGATTTATTAAGGATCTTAACTTAAGAAACTTCTTATTTCAGTCTCCTGGACAAAACCATGCTACAATGCAAGGGGTGCAAATTAGTATTCTGTTTTGCACATAAGTTAAATACTGACTGTTTTTTCATGTAGCACACAAATATCAACTTTAAATTTCAGTGTACAAATAAGCTATCAAGTATTTGTGTGCTAAATGAAAAAAACTCCTGGTACAGGTGAGGAATTGCTTGTCTAGTAAAATGGTGTAGAGATGGAATTTGGTAACTGGGACATAGGATCTCAATTAACTGTCTAAAATCTGCTGCATTAATAGTGAATATTTTCCACAAATCTAGTACTAGTATAGTCGCCAGGGCGCCTGTGATCCACTGTGCGACTGGGTGACAGTTGCCATACTTGTTTCCTCTTGCAAAGGATTGTTTAAAAGTCAATTGTTATTTTAAACTACTAGTAGTCTTTTTCTTGGTCTGCTTCTGGGTTGAAGATCCGCCCCCCGGCAGCAGGAGCAGAAGCAGGAGTAGGAGCAGCAGCAGTAGCGGGCTTAGCGCTCCAAGATTCTTCTGAGGAATCCTGGATGTTGGAGGAGTCATCTAGCCTTAGCAATTTGGATGCAGGTCTAACTCTGATCACTAGTGAGGGTATTGATGATGAAGGTGTTGGCAATGTAGATTGTAGGTGCTTGGATCTAGCTGAGAGAAGGTAGATAGTTGATGCTGGACTGCTTGGTGTTATTTTGTTAGCATAAGTATCTTATTTTCCCAAAAGCTTGCTGTGAACTTGCTTTAAATGGTGTAACATGAATGAGGTCCCTAGTTGGTTAAGGTCCCTACCTCTACTGACTGGCTTTACAAACGCTACAAATGGCTAGACAACTGTTGTCAGGATTTATGTAAAAATAATTCCACACATAACAGGTGGTGTAAGGAATTACTCTGTTAAATTTTCACCTCCGACCACTTGAGGTCTATGTATTTATTAACGTTATTAAACTTGCCCTTAGATTTGCCCTTATCCAAGATGGCCAGAATGGTATCACGAAGAAACCATCTTGGATCCTGTTTCCTGTTTGGGCCTATAATAGGCACTCCCAGGATCAGACATATGCTTTAGTATTCGCCCTCCTCAGCTCCGACTACTTGCTACACTTCTATGCATCTGTGACTACCTGCTTGTTTACCGACTTGGCAAACGTCTGAATACCAGCTTGGGTACCGACCCAGCAAACGTCTGACTACCCACTTGTGTACCAGCCCAATACGTCTGACTATCGGCTGGATATCTGCTTGGCTATTGGGCTTAAGATAATACCACCAGTATCGTTAAAGGATACTCAAACACATGTCTGATTCAGGAAGTGCCTATTATAGGCTCAAACAGGAAACAGGGTCCAAGATGGTTTCTCCTTCATCATCATCATCATCATCATCATTTATTTATATAGCGCCACTAATTCCGCAGCGCTGTACAGAGAACTCATTCACATCAGTCCCTGCCCGATTGAAGCTTACAGTCAAATTCCCTAATATAGACACACACTCACACACAGACAGACAGAGAGGGAGAGACTAGGGTAAATTTTTTTAATTTATTTTTTTAATAGCAGCCAATTAACCTACCAGTATGTTTTTGGTGTGTGGGAGGAAACCGGAGCACCCAGAGGAAACCCATGCAAACACAGGGAGAACATACAAACCCCACACAGATAAGGCCATGGTTGGGAATCGAACTCATGACCCCAGTGCTGTGAGGCAGAAGTGCTAACCACTAGGCCACTGTGCTGCCCATCTGGCCATTTTTGATAAAGGCAAATGTAAGGGCAAGTTTGCAAATACAGAGACCTCTATTGGCCAGAGGTGCAAATATCAGAGTAATTCCTTAAAGGTGAATTTATTGGTGTTATGCCCAGGCATGACAATGGTCCTCTTCTTAGCACTGGCAAGAACTGCTTCCTCTGGTGCATGTCTTGCCACTGTAGAGTTCATTGACAGCACTGTTAGCTAAGCTGCCTTAAGCTCATTGGTTTGTGGGGCCCATACAAACCAAGCACTTCAGCCACAAAACTGGCACTCCTTTTCCCTGAAGTACTTTTTTTGTTAAACTGTGAATGTCCTTTTTAACATCTAACATAAGGGTGAGTGGGAGAGCCCAAGGACAACTCCATCTTGCACCACTTTTCTTTTCTGCCACTGCTGTGTGACAATTTTTCCTAGATGTGCTATCAACTGCAGTGTGTTTGTGCTGTTGCTCTGTCGCTTGGTATTCAGCCAGCTCGCTAAAGTCTTTGCCCGAAACTGGATGGAAATAATATTGTGACCAGTGAAGTGGTCAAAATTTACAGATAATGACTGGAAATTAGTATTATTGAGGTTAATAATAATGTAGGAACAAAAAAAGGGCCAAATTATGTAATTTTAGCAGCTTTTAGCAATGTTTGCAATAAAAACAGATTCAAAGCCAAAACCAAAACACGGGCGTCAGTGAACATCCCTATAAATTATCCACTGTGTATTTGTGCTCAAAAAAAAATAAGGAAAAAACCTGCTGCTTGAAGTTAAAATCAGCATCACAAGGATACATGGAGAATTATTGAACTGATATAGTCTATCTTGTAACCACATCGATCACCATAAGTTTGTAGAGGTTGGCTAGGAGATTCTCAGCTGTGACAGGGAAAGCAGATTGTCATCCGCAAATAGAGAGATCTCGGAGTTGATGTCCCCGACCTGCACCCCCAGATGTTAGTATAGATCTGATGTGCAACGCAAGTGGCTTGATCACAAGGGCAAAAGTCAGGGGCAACAATGGGCACCCCTGTCTGGTGCCATTATTGACAGACACAGTGTCATAGGAGATACCATTGATGAGTATTTTAGCTGAGGGTTCAGTGTAAAGTGCTAAAATGCCATTCAGAATGTCTCTAGAAATTCCAAAAGACCTGAGAGTAAGCTGTATAAAGCTCCAGGAACTTCAACCAGCATCAAGCAATAGAGTAATGGTGGGGAACATCTATGAGTTAATGATATGAATAAGGTCATTGGCTTGCTTAGTGTTGTCCCTCAATGGACACTTTTGAAGAAATCCAACCTAGTCACAGTGGACCAGTGAGGGGAGGACTTGCTTTAGCCTACTGACCAGGATTTTAGCGCAACTTTTGATATCACTATTAAGAAGTGAGATGAGTCTGCAACCGGCAAAATTGTGTGAATCTTTGCCTTTTTGTGGATAACTACTATCCTGGCCTCTAACATCTCATTAGGAAAAAAAATCACATATCAAAACTTTGTTAAAAAGGGAGTTCAGGTGGGAGGCCAGCAGGCCTGAGATCTTCTTGTAATATGTGGAAGTGAACCCATCGGGGACAGGGGCATTGTATCATCATGATCACTTATTTATATAGCACCACTAATTCCACAATGTTGTACAGAGAACTCATTCAGATAAGTCCGTGCCCCAATAGAGCTTACAGTCTAAATTCCCTAACAAACACAAAGACAGACTAGGATCAGTTTGGTAGCAGCCAATTAACCTACTAGTATGTTTTGGGATTGTGGTAGGAAACTAGAGCTCCCGGAGGAAACCAAGGCAAACACGGGGAGAACATACCAACTCCACACTGATAAGGCTTTGGTTGGGAATCAAACTCATGACCCCGGTGCTGTGAGGCAGAAGTGCTAACCACTAAGCCACTAAGTCACCATGCTACACTATGTGTTTTACTTGGTACAGACATAAAATGATGTGAATTCAAAAGCTAGGAGCATTAATATGCTTTGGTTTTAAATCAAAAGGATGTGGTGCATATAGTCTTTGAAGTTATGAAAATATACCTAATGTTATATACATACAAAATGGTGCAAAATGAAAATATCTCTAATTGGTGCTAATTAATGAACCAAGTGAGCTAAATGGTTTAATAATGACTCTTCTGTTTCCATGCATAACACAATTCTAATTAACATCTCAAACTAAATGTGTTCGAACATTAGACTCAGTAAAAGTGTCCATTACAATTACACTAAACACACTTTGTACTAATATCTTGTATACAATACTGATATTCAATACTGGATATCAGTATTGGATGTATGTCAGTCATAAACTGAAATTGTGTTTCTAACATTTTTATTTGAAAACATACTGAATAGTAAAGAAAGAAATTACTCTTAAAACATTGCAGATATCTTATACACTCGAGTCAAAAATATATAATATACTGTAGAATGTGTCATTTCGCTAATGGAAAACGAAAGAGCCACTTAAATGTGCAACAACTACATTAGTACTTGTAATTGTAGCTTATTTTTTTAAATAGGCAGCTATCCATTTGTGCGTTTCCAGATATTTATATACATATAAATACACTGCATCATGCCCTTTTGTACACACAGCTGTTATGTAATAAGTAGTCTTACAGAAGTTACTGCTACATTTTTCAACCTACTTTGTTCAACTTCCGTATTCCACCATAATTTAATAAGAATATTTTTCTTTTATAACTTTGTGTCTACTTTCTTGTAATGTGATCTTTAAATTCTCTTTTTATTCTTAGTCCAGTTTGACGAAGCATTGCAAACATTTTCAATAACTATACAAGCTAAATTTTATTGATATCACAAATAGCATAAGAAAATAAAAGACAATTATGTAATAACTAGAGCTGTGTGATGACAGCCGTGTTTTGATTTTGTAACTGGTTTTGCCAAAAAATTGCGAAATGTTTTGGTTTTAGATTTGGATCTCGATTTAATTACAAATTGTGGAAAATAGGTAAAGAAATGTCCGTTTGAGCTGTTTTTGCTCCTTTGTTATATGCTTATAGCATTAAGATTCTTTTCCAGTCATTTCAAGTCCATTTTCTAATGATTCTTTTACAACTATCACAATTGTAACCAATTGTGGCCAAAGTCTGCAGTGAGCTGTCTAAATGAAGGATTTTGTAATTTTGTCATTGTAGCATTTGCTTTCGTCCATTCAATGCCAGCAACAATTAATCGGTCTATATGGTTCACTATCTCCATCACTGCACATAAATCATCAGACAGCATACGTCTATCTCACGTGTATTCTTTGCCAGGGCCAAAATCTGTCAGAATGTGGACTTTCAATTGCATTGCTAAGACATGTTTTGGGCAACAAAATCTGCATCAATGTGAGTATTATACATACTTACATATATGAGAAGGGCAACTATTAGCCTATCTGAACTGTCTGTTTTACTTATTTCTTACAATTCACTAATAGAACATATAAATATTATTCATATACATTCCATATTTCTATTCAGGGATCTTGGGGACTACCTCCACTACAAGTCTTGGGCCATCTACCCCAGAGATTCTTCAGGTCTCATCTTAAATATATATGAGTCCTTTGGTTTGATTTAGAAGGAAAATATTATAGCACAGAGCATATCAGTAAAACAAGGTTATGAATGCTATGCTCTTGGATATTAATGAATGCTCTCTATGCCCATTGAGAAGTGCATTGTACTAGTCTTTGAAGTTGTTGGTATGAGTGCAGCCTACCTTCATCTATTTACTTTTATGAAAGTGTAACTCTATTCATTCATACCACTGTCCATCCAATGATCTCTGCCTGAACTGTAGATTTATTGTCTATGATATTGTAGTATGGGTGCAGGCCACCTTTGTTTATCAGCATCAACATTTATTTGTATACTGCAAATCACGTAGCAATTGGGTATCTACTTGTCTAAATATATACTGATGCCTCTGTCCATCTAATGACATCTGACTGTTACTGCATCTTCACTCTCCATGATGCATGCTATCTAACATTTTAAATTTAGTGTGAGCGTAGCATTTAAAAATTTTTATCACTTGCACCTTACACTAACTTTTTTTTCTTTTGTAATTTATCTAATGGTCTTCCTTCAGTTGGTGGCATGACAGATGACATTTTTTTTTGCTGCCGCTGTAATGTTCCATATGCAGTTGCTGAATGTCTAAAATATACAGATAAAACCCTAACATGCAAACAACCTTTTTAAAATAAGATGTCACTGAATGACCCTTTCAAATTAACATGTATTGAAAAATAGAAAAATATTAGAATATAGTGTTTTTTTGAGATATGCCACTGCCTTGACACTCACATGCAAATACCTTGTTTGTTTCATAATTAATTCAGCTGTCACTGCCACACAAGATTACTTTCACTAGAAAACCTAAAATTTTAAAATAAATAAATCGATTTTTTTCACTCTGAACACTATTTTCAGAGCAGAGCACTGCAGCTAACCTCCTTCCTACACGCTGTCTGTTCTAAAATGGCACATAAGAAAATAAGAGAAGGCTATACCTATAGAAGATATCAATCCAAAACTCTCTAGAGTTTTGCATCAAATTTTCTCGTTAAATATGGTTTGCTTCGTTTTGAGATTCAAAATTGGCACACGAAACCGAGTCACGACTCGGTTTTTCTCGGAACACCAAAACCCGGATCTGTCGAATTTCTCAGAATCCGAACATCTCATCTCCTATAACTGCATTGCAATACATTATTTATTCATTGTAATTGATAGTAAAGTAATTTCCTCAGTAATTTCTAATACTTTAATAACAGTTAACAGCTCTACATTTTTAAGTGTGACTATAGTACAAAAAAGTATTCAAAAACATCTAGCAAAGTGACAAAGTTCTTCATGTAGATTTGGTAGAATTAAATAAAAAAATCACTGTGTTTCTCTACCCCAAAAGCGTTAATAGCACTAGCACTCATAGCCTAGGCTGATAAGTTGAATTTTTGGGGATGAACAGTATGGGGTCCCCCTGAAAAAGCCACTAACTGCACCTGGCTATGACAGGCTGGACTGGTGACACTTTAACAAGATACCCACATCAAGGGGTCCCCAAATCTAATATCAGCTATCCCTAGTCTGTTCAGAATGCAGCTAAATTGATTAGGACAACCAGGCAAATGAGCTAATAAATTGTAAATTGTTTAATCAGTTTATTTTGCACTACTCGTCCCAACAAGCCTTGGCATGCCGAAAGTGTAGAACTACGAGTTCCAGCAAACCCATGACTGCCATAGCGTGCTGGCAATTGTAGAACCACACCCTCCACCCCAGGGATGTTTGGATAGAGCCCTAGAGCTTTCAGCACTGGGCTGTTTTCCTTTCAGTGGGAGCTTATTATAGTGTTACAACTCAGCCTGTCATAGTGCTGGTAGCAGCTTTTTCAGGGTGACAGTATACTGCCCAGCCCATTAAATTCATGTTCTGGTGCAAGTAGCATTAATGGGACATGCACATACTGTTTTTTTTTTAAATGTTTATTTTAATAAAAGTGTGGTCCGTGCTGACTATCATCATCAGCACATACATTGCATCAGGGTCCGAGCACCCACAACACCTACTGGTAATTACTTCTCTACATGTGTAAAAATAACATTAACATGCCTTAACTGCATTTGCCCTATACTTGCCCATTCCCTCCCCTGTTCCACCTCTCAAAACGTACACAGTCCTAACTCTAAGATGTGCCTGAGTCTGCATGGAGATCTGTCCCTGGTCCTCTGCTCTTTTTCTCTATACACCTCCTCCCTAGATAAACTCATCAGTTCCTTCAGCTTCCAGTAACACCTCTTTGCTGTTGACATTCAGCTCTACCTCCCATCTCCTGATCTTTCCTTTTCCCTCCTCTCTCGGTGTCCAGTTTCTTCTTCGTCATCTCCTCATGGATGTTCTTACGACTTCTCAACTTTACATGGTCAAAACTGATCTCATTTTCTTCCTTCCATCAGGAATTTCATCCCACCCCCTATAACTATTGACAACACCACTATCTACACTGTTCCCCAACTCCACTGCCTGGGTATCATTCTTGACTCCTCCCTCTCCGTCGCTCCTCACATTTAATCTTTTGCCCAATCCTGTAGCTTCCAGCATCACCCATATCAGACCCTTCCTCTCCCAGGATGCCACCAAAACTCTTATCCACTCATTGATATTTTCTCGTCTGAACTACTGCAACCTCCTCCTCCCCAGCTCCCATGTTAATCCTCTTCAATCTGTACTTAATGCTGCAGCTAGACTTATCTTCCTCGCCACTCCACAACTATCAACTGTCTCCCCTCTCTGCCAAGCCTTACACTGATTCCCATACCCCTAAAAAATTATCTTCAAATTCCTCACTCTCCTCTCCAACTCCACTGCTCCCTACATCTCCAACTATGTCCATACATAAACCTTCCCACCCTCTCCGGTTTGCCAATGAGCATCATCTTTTCTGCCCCATAAGTTACCACACCTTACTCTCTTATCCAAGATTTCTCTCATACTGCCCCAACCACCGGAATAATCAGACTATTCCTTAGCCTGTATAGCTTCAAAGGGAACACCTACTGTTCATAAAAACTTAACCAGAGCTTTGCTTAACCATTTCACTATGTAGTATACTTCACCCTCTTTCATCCTCCATCTATCCCACTCTTGCTTCTTGCCCTCATGCGCTCAGATCCCCTTACAGATCTCCTTACATTGGCTCACCCCCATGTGACAAACATTTGTCTGTCCCTTTCCCTTAAGATTGTAAATTCTAGTGAGCAGGACTCTCTTCCCTCCTGTTCTCTCTAATGCTTTTAGTTAAGCCCACACTAATAAGCACAGGTTTTAACCTGTGCAGAATATACTCCTTGCACCCCAGTAGCTGTGTTGAGAGTTGTAATATTATTTGTTTGCTATATTGCACTGTATACCAGATACTGTCTTGTTGTTTGCCCTCTGTAGGGCCCTGCAGACTTCACATGATACCCTATAAGTAAAGGGTAATAATAATAATGATAATAATAATAATAATAATAATAATAATTATCCAGGTTATTTTCACTATATATATAAAAATCAAGGTTTGTTATTATAGGATACATCACAAAACTGAGATAAGACCAAGACTTTAGGGACTAAAGTTTATACTGATACTACAGTCATAGCCAAAAGTTTTGAGAATGACACAAGTAATGGTTTTCACAAAGTTTGATGCTTCAGTGTTTTTAGACCTTTTTGTCAGATGTTGCTATGGTATACCGAAATAAAATTGCAAGCTTTTCATAAGTGTCAAAGGCTTTTTTTGCCAATTGCATTAAGTTTATGGAAAGAGTCAATATTTGCAGTGTTGACCCTTTTTTTAAAAAACCTCTGCAATTTGCATGGCATGCTATCATTCAACTTCTGGACCACATACTGACTGATGGCTGCCCATTCTTGCTTCAACAATGCTTACAGTTTGTCAGAATGTGTGGGTTTTTGTTTGTCCAATCACCTCTTGAGGACTGACCATAAGTTCTCAATGGGATTAAAGTCTGGGGAGTTTCCTGGTCATGGACCCAAAATTTCATTGTTTTGATCCCCGGTGTTCCATCATGCTGGAAAAGGCATTGTTAGTCACCAAACTGTTCTTGGATGGTTGGGAGAAGTTGCTCTTGGAGGACATTTTGGTACCATTCTTTATTCATGGCTGTATTCTTAGGCAAAATTGTGAGTGAGTCTACTCCCTTGGCTGAGAAGTAACCCCACACATGAATGGTCTCAGGATACTTTACTGTTGGCATGACACAGGACTGATGGTAGCGCTCACCTTTCCTTCTCCAGACAAGTGTTTTTCCAGATGCCCCAAACAATCTGAAATGGGATTTATCAGGGAAAATGACTTTACTCCATTCCTCAGCAGTCCAATCCCTGTACCTATTGCATAATATCAGTTTGTCCCTGATGTTTTTCCTGGAGAGAAGTGTCTTCTTTGCTGGCCTTCTTGACACCAGGCCACCCTCTAAAAATCTTCACCTCACTGTGCGTGCAGATGCACTCACACCTGCCTGCTGCCATTCCTGAGCACGACCTGCACTGGTGGTGTCCCGATCCTGCAGCAGAATCAACTTTAAGAGATAGTCCTGGCGCTTGCTGGATGTTCTTGGCGTCCTAAAGCCTACTTCACAACTATTGAACCTCTCTCCTTGAAGTTCTTGATGATCAGATAAATGGTTGTCTTAGGTGCAATCTAACTAGCAACAATATCCTTGCCTGTGAAGTCTTTTTTGTGCAAAGCAATGATTACTGCATGTGTTTCCTTGCAGATAGCCATGGTTAATAGAGGAAAAACAATGGTTTCAAGCACCACCCTCCTTTTAAAGCTTCCAGTCTGTTATTCTAACTCAATCAGCATGACAAAGTGACCTCCAGCCTTGTCCTTCATCAACAGTCTTACCTGTGTTAACGAGAGAATCACTGACCTGATGTCAGCTGGTCCTTTTGTGGCAGAGCTGAAATGCAGTGGGTCTGTAGTAAATGGATTGGTATTCCAGTCAGCATAATTGCTAACTTCATGTTTGTCACATGCATACTGTATAAACCTATTTATTTTAAGGAGGGAATTAAAGGTTTATATTCAAACATATAGTTGCATTTTTGGAAGCCCATCCCAACCTCGGAGATCTGAGTACCGAGCCAAGCGGCTCGGTACTTTCGCGTGCCCTTGGAACTGAAAACACGGCAAAGCGTCATTTTTGCGTCATTGGATCTTGTGAGTTTTGGATTCTATTAGTACCGTCCGCCACAGAGATCTGGCACCAATACTCAGAGAGACACAGAAGGGTTCTTGGTAGTCTCCAGTGCAGTTGGGCAGCATCATTAATGAAAAAGAAGCTGCTTGCACCCTCATCTGCAAAAGCCTATGTTCAAGTGCATAGTGGTTTTAAGTCAGGGAAATAAAAATGTAATAAAAAAAGCTTTTACCTTTTAAATAAAAAAAACACCTCTCTGATAAAGGTGAAAGTCTACTGTAGAACAACATAAAATTGCCAACATGGCATTCTATCCAAAATAACAAGCATACCAGCACCAGCTAGCACCTGCAATCTACACTGTCATCATCCTCACCCGCATCAGTGTGCACATCATCCTCACTCAATACTAATTAATCCTCGCTGGAAACCACCATTTCAGAGTCTACTTTGATGTAATTGCAGGTAATGGCTTTCCTCGTGGAATTTGTAATTCATTTTATGACAGAGCTGTCATTATTTTTGGACAATTCTTTTAGAAGATACCAAATGTCAAAATGTTGTGCTGACTCATCTGCATTACCATTGGGTGTTTTGTGAAAACTAAGATTTTCCTAGCAGCAGTTGCTAAAGGAACTGAGAGAGGAGACGTTGTCATGTCATGTTCCACTTGAGCTGTCAACTTGCTGACCATGAGCTCATTGCGTGTCTTGAGATGTGGGTCAGCTGGAAAGAAAGAGACAACATAGCTCTTAAACCTAGGATCAAGCACAGTTTCCAAAATGTAGTGATCTGATTTCAAGATATTGATAACTCTCAGATCCTGGCGAAATTAATAAAGTACTTGATCTGCAAGTCCTACATAACTAACGGAATTGCTTAGTTTCATTTCCTCCTTAAATTTCACTAGCTGCTTTTCCAAAAGTCTAATTAGGAGAATCACTTGACTCAAGCTAACAGTATCGGAACTCACTTCACATGTGACTACTTAGAGTGGTTTCAGCACCTTGCACAACACGGTAAGTATTCTCCACTGCGCAGGACTAAAGTACATTCCCCCTTAAATTATATTCTTCTTGCAGATGCTGCAATCTACTACATGCTGTTGCCGAAAGCTGAAAATGACCCCCAATTATTTCAGGTCACAGACAGCATCTCCTGCATGTCACTATCATTTTTTAAAAAGCTCATTACCACCAATTGATTGTGTGAGCAAAACAGGGAATGTGATGGAATTCTCCCCACTGTAATGCTCTCACAATGTTGATGGTGTTATCAGAAATTACATATCTTCAGGAGAGTCCAAGCAGGATAAGCCATGTTGCAATGACATCCCTTAGTTTTTCAAACCGGTTGTCAGCTTTATGCCTCTTAGTTTAGCCGGTGATACACTAATGTAGGATGCCACTTTGTATTTGCAACAGGATAAGGGGGATATTTGTGTAGCTGACAACGGCGCTAATGAGGATGTTGTTGGTTGTGTAAGTCCTGCACCAGAAGAAGCAGTACTTGCCAATGATAAGAAGAAAGCCATTGTCATGCCAGGGCATAAGACCAAAAAATCCACCTCTTGACAGGGACATGCAGGAAATGCTGTATGTGACCCAAAACATTTTGGGACATTTTCGGTATTCGGTAACAGCATGTAGGAAATTGCAGCAGCTGCAAGAACAATTTATCTTGTCCTGCCATCAACTGAAGCAAGAGGGGGCAACAAGGTTGAATTCCACACTTTATATGCTTCTGAGGATGGAGGAACAGCGAAAAGCTGTCCACGCTTACTCCATAAGCTATGACATTGGGAAAGGAGGGGGAATGAATTTTAGTCCAGCACAGTCGAGAATACTTTCTTTGTTGTTCAAGGTGCTGAAACCATTCAAAGTAGTCACCAGTGAAGTGAGTTCAGACACTGTTAGCTTGAGCTAAGTGATTTCCTTAATTAGACTTTTGGAAAAACAGCTTGAGAAATTGAAGGAGCCGTTGAAACAAAGCAATTACGCTAAGTATGTCAGAATTGTAGATCAAGCACTTTATTTGTTTCACCAGGATCGAAGAGTTATCAACATCTTGAAATCGGATCACTACATTTTGACGACTATGCTTGATCCTAGGTTTAAGATCTTTGTCTTCTCTTTCTTTCCAACTGCCCCAGATGGCAAGAGATACAATGAGCTCCTGGTGAGCAAGTTGACAGTTGAAGTGAAGTAGTATATGACACGACGGCGTTCCCTCCTACAGTTTCTCAGGCTACTGCTGCTAGGAAAAAAAACTAAGCTTTTCCAAGAGACCCAGTGGTGATGCAGATTACTCAGCACAATATTTTGACATTTGGTCTGGTTTACTCTAAAAGAATTGACCAAAATTCGTGACACGGCTGCTGTAACTCCACCTGATCCTACTATCAACATTCAAAGAATGGTGGAGGATTATTTATTTTTTTCTAATCGGTATAAATGTATCAGTTTTATTAACAAAGAACAACGTTGCTTGAGAAAGCAATGTAAGGGTGGATGTCTAAATAGACATGTATATATATTTCTCAAACCTTCTACTTTGTTGCTGTTTCATCAGTATTGCACAATTTGCTTGTAATCTGCTCTTTACCTCAAAGGTACCTATCTATATTTTATTTTTTTGGGGATTGGGGCTGGTTCAATGCTCAGTGTTGACCTTGCTTTTTGTTGTGAATGTCTGGAACAAGATCCGATATACTTATGCCAGAGTGATCACAGCCATTTTTTGGACACCTGGTGGGTTTACCCCTCTGAAGTTTGTTTTCAATCATCCTTCAATTGCTTGTCTCTCGTGCATGTGACCACATATTTTTTTTTTCACTGGGTTAACCATCTCCAACTATGTTATAGGAAAAGTGAAATTTGCAGTTCTGGGTGACGGCAATCTCCTCATCTTCATCTTCCAAAGCTTTGTCTGCAGGGGCCGATGACACACCCATTTATTTTCTCCGGTCTCTTAGCTGTCCTTTAAACTGGACATATTTATCGTCCTGCCTCAGGGCCACCTCCGTATCATTCTTCTGAAGTTCAGTGTATCTCTCGTGTACAAGCTCTCTCATCCGGTGGGTCACATTTTAATTTAAGCATGGTCTCCTCAACTGCATCTATATATTGGTTTAAATCTCTGTTCCATGCAGCGTATTCCTACATGACGGATTCCATGTTGTCCACATATTCTGTGTCACAGTCCGTCTGAAGAAGATCTAATGTCACTCCAGTTGTAATATCCATTCCTATGTCTACATAAGTTTTGCAGTTCTTCAGGGATGATAGGGAGGTATCCACGAAGGAGAAGGAGATTAAAGATGCAGCACGAGCAGACATGGTTTAATAATGTAGAGTTCATTGACAGCACTGTTGGGGTTAAGGCAGTGTTAGTAGACGCGGCGGCCGCTGGCACAGCCGAGACTCTCCTTACCTTCCTGCTGGCGTCCCGGCCATCGCTATGGCGACCGGGACGTCACTTCCGGTTTCGGCATCCTGGTTGTCTGGGCAACAGCCGGGACGCAAGGGATCCTCTGCCGCCGTGCCTGGCCAGCTAATTAACAGCCGGGCGCGCACGCTACAGTCAGTTTAGCCAATCATGACTATCTATTTTCAGCTGTTCAGGGCACATTAGTAGATACTATGCAGTGGGACACTGCATTCCTATTGGCCATTTGCACTCCTGCCATTAGGCAAAACCTGTGACTACTCTAAGACCTAGTCCTGATTGGTTACTAGTACTACTTAAGGCAGTGAGGTCTGAGCCTCACTGCCGGTTATAGCGTCCTGTTTCAGTACTGCTGCCTGCTACCTTGTCCCTGTGTTTGGTGTTTAACCTAAGATTGATTTCCCATGTATGACCATTGCCTGATCATGGACTCTGAACCTGTGCTTCTGACCCTGAACTATTGGCTGAACCCGGATTCTGATACTCTGCTAGTGACCCTGATCTTACGCCTGTCCCTGGAACCTGAACCTGTGCCTGTGACCCCTGACCTTGGTTTGTTCTCTTTATACGTTGTCTACTGCCGGCCCCGATTCTGGCCTGGACCCCACGCTGCTGTCTGTCAGAACACTCTATTTCTGGGCTTTCCTTAGCTGGTACACATCTCTCGACCCTCTATTTGTCTGCAGCCAAGTCTGTCCCCACCACTAGGGGCAACAGTGAACACCAGACTTCAGAGCAGACTCCGGGTTTTGCTGTACCGGCTGGAGGGGTTCCTAACAGGCAGCTAAGCTATTGTTACCTTGTTTTGTGGGAGTCAAAACAAGCCAAGCACTTCAGCCGCAAAAGTGGCAGTCCTTGTCGCTTGAGTGCTTGATTTGTTAGACTGTCAATATCTTACATAAAAGTGGGTGGGAGGGCCCAAGGACAATTCCATCTTGCACCACTTTTCTTGTTTTTCTGCCACTGCTGTGTGGCAATGTTTCCTAGATGTACTATGAACTGCCGTGTGTTTGTGTTGTTGTTCTGTTGCTTAGCATCCAGCCAGCTCTCTGCAGTCTTTGTCCTAAAGTGTATGAAAATAATATTGTGACCTGTTAGGTGGTCAATATTTACTGGAAATGAGTGGAAATTAGTGTTATTGAGGTCAATAATAATGTAGGAACAAAAAAGAGATAAATTATGTGATTTTAGCATATTTTAGCAATTTTTCTAAAAAATAAAGATCCAAAACCAAAACCAAATCTCGGGGGTCAGTGCACATCTCTACTTTGCATGTAATGAGCTATGGTCAAAGTAATTTTAAGGAAGCAATTATCACATTCAGGACCTGAGTCATTAAGGAGAGCAAGACAAAAAAAGGTGTACAAAACCATGTTACAATGCAAAGGGTGCAAATTAGTTTATTTTACATATAATGAAAATACTTACTTTTTTATCATGTAGCACACAAATACATTATAGCTTTATTTTTACACTGAAATTTAAAGTTGATCTAGAACATGTCCTATGCCGACTATAAATTTGTCCCCACATTTTAATTTTACCACCACCTTCAATGCACCATGGTTTTGCCGAGGTGCATGTTATTCCTTTTTCTTTGCTTTGCTCTACTGAATGACTCAGGCCTTCAGTCTCCAGTAGTAATAAATAAAGCACAGTGGGCCTGAGACATTAAGCCACGTAATTGCCTTACTGGCCGCAAATAGGCTCTGCTGACACCCGTAGTCAGCAAGGTATGGATCTAAATCTGTTCCTTGTTGACTATGGGTGCATTTTGAAACCCCTTCCTGCTCTACCACACACGATGCTGTTCATGCAGGTCCCCCAAAACAATGTGGGAAATCCCCCTAGCATATAAATAGACCTTGCATCTGTTATTTTTTTTCTGTGTGGGATCATCTTTTATTGAGGATCATAGTTTAGCATTGTCTAGTTTATGTGGTTTTTTTGCCTAGCAGGATCCTGTGGATTATTTTGTCTTCAAAACAAAAGAAAAATTATTATCAACTACCTGCAGACTATTTCTTGTGGTTTTTGTTTATGGACAACTACTGGACCATGGAATGTGTTTTTTTATGGACAAATACTGTACCTTGGAATGTGTGATTTTTGGACAACTACTGGATCTTGGAATAATTTTTTCTTGTGTATGGTTTCAAGCATTATTGGATTAAAAGCTTACAAGATTGGATCGATTATAGATGAAGACATCAGATGGTAAGTATATGGGGATTTATTATTTTTTTAAATAACATTATGTGGTTAAAAAGAGGTTGCAGATTTATTTTTCATTTTAGTTAGGGTTTTTTCATTTTTAAAAAACTCATGTGGTTTTAGCGAGAAGTGTGTTTTGTTTAAATTTTATTTTGTGGAACTACATGGCTCAGCGGCTCACTTGGTGTCAAGGAATGCTGGCACTTGTGGATCTCCAAGTGCCAGTATGCCCTGGCTGCCTTGTGTATGTTAGTGCTTGTAGAACTACAACAACAAGCATGCCCAAATTTTTTATGGTAACCAGGCTATTCCCCCCCTGCTATAGTGCAACCAGCCACATATGACTTGTCTAGTGCTGTTTTTTGTGAATTGGTAGGATTCCACTCCTCCCCCATCCCAATTTTATGATTACCAGCACTAGGCTGTGTGTGTTTGTTAGATAATTTAGACTCTGAGCTCCAATGGGGCAGGGACTGATGTGAGTGAGTTCTCTATACAGCGCTGCGGAAATAGGGACACTATATAAATAGCTACTGCTGCTGAAGATAGGCTGGCAGCACAAGGTTTAATATCATTATGGGGGGGAGACCCCACCCATTTCTTTTTACCCACCCATTTCTTTTTAAATTCTATGGGTAACACTGTATAGAGACACTACTACTAAAGAATTGTGATATATACAGTATATATATATATATATATATATAAAATAAAGAAGGACGGCACCTTTAGGTGTATAACAGGATATAGATAATAATGCAATATAAATGCAATCAGTGAGAATAACAATGCAATATAAATGCAATCAGTGGGAGCAAAACAGTCCAGAGGATATATTTCTAAACAGTGCCTCTATGGGACACCACATATAGTTCATATATCCAATTTACAGGAAGAGCATAGTAAAGTCCAATAGTGACAATATCAATTAGCGTGTGTCAATATAGAACACCCTGCAGTTTAATGAACTGAAGCCCAAAAGATAACATGCGTACCAAATATAAATGATATATCAACTTATCTGTATGATGGCTCCTTGGTCATTTCGAAATGCTGTTCATTTGTCTCTAACTCTGTCTCCTTCGTCCGCAGGGTTTAGATGTTAAACTGCCTAAATGCTGCTCAGTATGGCTCAGTACTGGCTGACTATCACAGCTCACTACTAGTAGTGAGCTGTGAATAGTGAGCCAGTCATGTCCTGTATCCAAGCTGGATGACTAAATAACAACGTTGCTGAATTGCTTGTAAATGCCTCCAAAAGGAGTTTTCCTCGAACCCATTATACGTGAATGCTGAGCTCCAAATGATGAGCAGTTGAGATACTGTAAAAAATGGTGATGCAGATGTGATTGTTATTATAAGAACATACTAAGCATTTAAGCGGTTTAACATCACAACCCTGCAGACAAAGGAGACATAGTTAGAGACAACTGAACAGCATTTCGGAATGACCAAGGAGCCATCATACAGATAAGTTGATATATCATTTATATTTGGTACGCATGTTTGATACATGAGGTTAAGTGCTACATATTGCAAATTTGTCCAGCCAGAATGTAAAGGTAGAAGTGATTAGTGGGTGATTCAGTCACACAGCAATTTTGGTCCTGTGGGGGGTTAAGAGGGTGGTTCAGGAATATTATATGCTTGCCTTAAGAGCTGGATTTTCAGAGAAAGCTTGAAGGTTGAAGATAAGAACAAAATCTTATTGTGCAATGGAAGGAATACCACAAAGTGGGTGCAGCTCGAAAAAAGGCTTGTAATCGGGAATGGGATCATGTAATGAGAGGGGATGAGAGACACAAATCTTGTGCAGAATCGAGGTGTCGAGTTGGTAAATATTTTGAGACAAGTGAGGAGATGTATGTAAGTCCAGGCTTGTTGATGGCATTGTATGTTAGTAGAAGTATTTGATATTGGATTTAGTAAACAACAGGCAAGCAATGTAGAGACTGACAGAGTTGATTAGCAAAGGAAGAACGATTTTTAAGGAAAATTAATCTAGCCACTGAATGCAAAATAGATTGCACAGTCATGACCAAAAGATTGGAGAATGACACAAATATTATTTTTCACAAAGTCTGCTGCCTCAGTTTTTATGATGGCAATTTGCATATACTCCAGAATATCATGAAGAGTGATCAGATGAATTGCAATTAATTTCAAAGTCCCTCTTTGCCATGACAATGAACTTTTTCCCAAAAACAATATTTCCACTGTATTGCAGCTCTGCCACCAAAGGACCAACTGACATCAGGTCAGTGATTCTCTTGTTAAAACAGTTGAGAGTGTTGACGAGGACAAGGTTGGAGATCACTCTGTCACGCTGATTGAGTTAGAAAAACACATTGGAAGCTTTAAAAGGAGGGTGGTGCTTGAAATCATTGTTCTTCCTCTGTTAACCATGTTATGTGCAAGGAAACACATGCAGTCATCACTGCTTTGCACAGAAAGGGCTTCACAGGCAAGGATATTGCTGCTAGTAAGATTGCACCTAAATCAACCATTTATCGGTTCATTAAGGAGAGAGGTTCAATAGTTGTGAAGTAGGCTTCAGGGTGCCCAAAAACGTTCAGCAAGACCATCTTCTAAAGTTGATTCAGCTGCAGGATTTGGGCACCACAAGTGCAGAGCTTGCTCGGGAATGGCAGCAGGCTGTTGTGAGTGCATCTACACGCACAGTGAGGGGAAGACTTTTGGAGGATTGCCTGATATCAAGAAGACCAGCAAAGAAGCCACTTCTCTCCAGGAAAACCATCAAGGACAGACTGATATTATGCAATAGGTACAGGGATTGGACTGCTGAGGACTGCTGTAAAGTCATTTTCTCTGATGAATCCTGTTTTGGGTTGTTTGGGGCACCTGGAAAAACACTTGTCCAGGTAAGGAAAGATGAGCCCTACCATCAGTCCTGTGCCATACCAACAGCAAAGCATCTTGAGACCATTCATGTGTGGGTTGCTTCTCAGTCAAAGGGAGTGGGGCTCACTCACAATTTTACCTAAGAACACAGCCATGAATAAAGAATGGCAACAAAACATCCTCCAAGAGCAACTTCTCCCAACCATCCAATGACAGTTTGGTGATGAACAATACCTTTAACAGCATGATGACGCACCTTGCCATAAGGCAAAAGTGATAACTAAATGGCTCGGGGATCAAAACAATGAAATTTTAGGTCCATGGCCAGGAAACTCCCCAGATCTTAATCCTATTGAGAACTTATGGTCAATTCTCAAGAGGCAGGTGGACAAACAAAAACCCACAAATTCTGACAAACCTCCAGGGGCTAGATTTACTAAAGGGCTCAAACCGCTCTTTAGTAAATCTAGCACCTTTTCGGCTATTTTTCCAGCTGTTTTGAAACCGGATTTACTAAAGCCCAAACCACCGTCAAAATGGCCAGAAATTACATTTTTCAAAACCACTTTCCACTTTATAAACCGCCATCCCAATTCTAATAATGATGAACATACAAACACCTGGATTTACTAAGCTCTGGTTTTCAAAACCACACAAAACAGCCATCCATTCAGAACATAAGAGAACACACCATTGACATTTAAAATATTTGGAAAATTATTAACTATTGATAAAGGGACACAATGAATTTAATATTAACTTATGGGGAATTTTTTTTTTAAAGGGACACTATTATAGCATTATATTATGTGGGAAATGTGAATATATAATTTTATTAACTGACTGTTAATGGTGGATATAATTATTTATATTGCACAATTTGTCATTACATATTGTCTGAATAATATAATATTTGAATAATTTTATCCCCTTAATATAATGAAATTTTGTGTTCCCCTTATAAGTTATTATTTAATTCATTTTGCCCCTTAATCAATAAATAATGATTGCCTATCTAATTTAAATGTCAGTGACGCTTCTCTTATGTTCTGAATGGCAAAATAGTTCAAACAGCATGTTTAAATTATCCAGTCATTCTGAAGCAGGTATTAAAGCTGTCCTGTCCTATCTTTTGGATGGCGGTTCTGATGACAGTTTCATTCAAACCGCCGGTTTAGCTTTTTCAATCCACCAAACATCGCCAGTCATTTTAAATTGAAGACTCAAGTCGCCCTATAGTAAATTTGGCGGTTTGGACCACTAATCCGCCAGTGATGGGTGGTGGTTTAAAACCGCCACCAAACTCAAATCTTAGTAAATCTAGCCCCAAGCACTGATTAGGCAAGAATGTTAAGCCATCAGTCAGTATGTGGCCCAGAAGTTGATTGACAGCATGCCAGGGCGAATTGCAGAGGTCTTCATAAAGATGGGTCAACACTGCAAATATTGACTCTGTGCATAAACTTAATGTAATTGTCAGGAAAAAACCTTTGACACTAATGAAATGCTTGTAATTTTACTTCAGTATACCATAGCAACATCTGACAAAAAGGTCTAAAAACACTGAAGCAGCAGTAAAGAGGGAAATTGAAAAAGTCAAACAGTCAAACAGTAAAGAGGGAATTGAAAAAGTCAATATGGGAGATGATGAGTACATGAATTTAAGTTTTTGCAGTGTCTTGTATAAAATATCTGTGGATTCTAAAAGTTTTTTAGATGTATGCAATATGATTTAAATATAGAGTTGATGTGGGGAACAAAGGATATTTCTGAGTCAAAGATCACACCTAGGCAGCAAGCTTGCGGGTGGGATTTATTTTTATGTCGACAGAAATAGAAATGTGAGGTAGGTAACTTCTGTTGGCGTGTGGAAATATTATTAACTCTGTTTTTTAAAGATTGAGTTGGCAAGAGGATATCGAAGATGAAGTGGAAGAAAGACAGTCAGTGACAAGGGACAACACAAATGGTGTGAGATCCAGAAAGGATAGATAAATGTGTGCATATCTGCATTTAGATGATACTGAATTCCAAAGGAGCTTATTAGTTTTCCAAGAGAAGTGGTATAGACAAAAGAACAACAGAGGATTTATCACTAAGCCTTGTGGTGCTTCAATTGATAAGGGAAGCGGAGAAGAGGAGGCTCCAAAGAAATTAACACTGAAAGAGTGATTAGATAGGTAGTATGGGACCTTGAAGACATAAAGATTGTAGCATTTGTATGAGTAGAGAGTGGTCAACCGTGTCAGAGAGGTCAAGGAGCATTAAAAGAGAGAAATGTCCTTTAGTTTTAGCAGTGATAAAATCATTGACAAGCATAGTTAAAGCAGTCAATATGGAGTGTTGAGAAAAGAAGCCTGGATGAAGAGGATCCAATGTTATTTGCAGGGAGAAAGCATGTGTGGCAAGTGTAGGCAATTCTCTCTAGAAGCTTGGAGGTGCATGGGGGTTGAGAGATGGGATAGTAATTTGAGAGAGAGTTTGGGTCAGAATTTTGTTTTTACAGAATAGGAGTAATCACTGTGTGCTTGTACAATGACATAAAGTTGCCAGTAGAGGTGAAATGAACACAGGAGGCAGGGATCTATCAATTTGTGAGTGAATAGGATCAAGAGTACAAGAGGTAGAGTAGGAAGATAAAAAGAGAGTAGATAGTTCATCTTCATTAGTGGTGTCTCAGTGTGCTGGAAGGATTTCAGCTAATTTCTAGTTGAGGAAGAGGATATCATATCAAGTCTTATCTTTTTAATCTTGTCTTTGAAGTAGGAAGAAAGATCCTGCACACTGATAGTAGTCGGAAGTTTTGGGGTGGGGAGGTTGAGGAGAGATTTAAATGTGTAAAAAGGCGTTTGAGGTTAGAAGCTTGAGCAGAGATGAGAGACTGGAAGTATATTTGTTTTACACTGTCCTGAGCATTTTGATAGGAGTGGTAGATAGCAGTATATGTGAGGAAGTCGTTAGAAGTGCGAAATTTATGCCAGTGACGTCCTGATTTACAATAAAGTTTCTAAAGATTTCATATTACTTTAGTGTGCCATGTCTCACATTGAAGTCGAAGCAGAGTTTGAAGAGTCGCTGGAGCCACGTGATCTAGGGCTGGTGCTAGGGTTTAATAAAAATGAGGTATTGTCAAATCAAGAGAGGAGAATGTAGAAATTTGGTTGAGAAGTTGTTGTAATGAGATGGAAAGCTGTTGAAAATTAACAGATTTAAGATTTCTGTGGGTATGAGGAGGCTTGGTAAAGTTGACAGAGAGAGGTTAAAATACTCAGGGTGAACATGTAGGTGATAAGGTGATGATCCGAGAGGGGAAAACGAGTGTTAATGAAATCAGAAACTAACCACAGTCTAGAGAAAACAAGATCAAGGTAGTGGCCACCCTGACGAATAGAGGATTCAACCCATTGGAGTAGGCTGAGGTAGGAGGTTAGAGAGAGTATTTTGGAAGCAGCATTGGAAAGTGGATTAGCAAAAGGGATGTTGGAATCACCCATGATGATTATGTGGATGTCGGAAGATATGATGTAGGGAGCCATACAGGAAAATGTTCAAGAAATTGTTGGTGTGGTCCGGGAGGGGGAGAGGGGGGGGGGGTAGATCATGCATAAAGAATGGATTAAAAGTCAGAATAGCATGTAGTTCATTAGATGTGAATGTGAGTGACAAGACATTTGGTAGAAATGTGAATGTCACTGTAGGTAGAGAAGTAGTACAACCCCACCTCCATGTCTGCCTCCAGATCTGGAGATGTGGTCGAAATATAGACCACCATGTGAAAGGGTTGCAGGTGAGGCAGATTCTGATTGTGTAAGCCATGTTTCTGTTATTGCCAGAAGGTTGAGGTTGTTTTAGAGGAAGAGGTTGCGTATGGAGTTAAGATTGTAACAAACATAGCGTGCATTCAAAAGGGCACATTTAAAGAACTTTGGAAAAGACGGGAGACAGGTGATGTCTTTGAGGTTTGTTGGATTTCAACAGTATTCATATATATGTGTATGGGAGAAATGAAGGGGACCTGGATATACCACCAGCTAATAGAAGCAGAGATAGATAAAGTTAGGAAATGTGATTGTAATATGTGTGACCTTTTATTTTCAGATGACAGTATGTTCCGGTTAGTAAATAGAAATAGACAAAATGTTCATGAGTGTTAAATAGTGGTGACTGGAGTAATGAAGGGGCAATGTGATTAAAACACAGCCTTCTGTGTTTCTTTAGACACTCTCTCAAAACTTATCTCATTTTTAGAGGGCACCTTATTCCCGATAACACTATTCCTACTAATGCACCCTCACAACTGCCCTAATCTCCACTCTGAACCACATTTGCTCCTCTTGTTTCAGCTGTGCCCTCTTGCACTTAGAATGAGCAAGGTCCTTCATACCCTTTGTTTTGATGTCTGTGTTTATTTTGTCTACCTTGTAACAGTACATACAGAGCACTGTGGTGACTTACAAATCTAAGATAATAATAATAATAATAATAATAATAATAATAATAATAATAATAATACATAAAAAGGGGTATGGAAGGATGAAGGATGATTCACCCTAAAGATAATGGCATTTAAATGAAAGAAGGAAAAGCAATTTGATGGAAATTAAGAGTAAAAGACAAGAAACTGAGGCAATTAAAAGGTACAATATGCAGTGCAATTAGAGAAGAGGTGCAAAGTCGGGTTGGAGCAGAGGTAGATTTTTCTGGATGTCTTGAAATGTTGTTCAATATTGTTCAACTGTGTTTAACTGTATTTTCTAAACACTTTGTGAATAAAACACAAAATAAATTTGAGGTAATGCAGGTAATATGGTAATGTTCATTGAAAAACTTTGCAGATTGAAGCAACAGTTTTGCACCAAATAGGATAATAAAGGTACCACGAGTTCTAAATATAGAATAGTTTAATATACACACAAATGTTGGAGACTCAGGATATACAGAAAACAGGTATGCAGAGAGTTCAAATGGATGGTAGTCCATGCACTACATAAATGGAATGCAGACCTCAGTAGATGCTATTGAGTCAAAATAGACTGTTCTACTGTGTATAGCTCACTATAAGTGGCAAACTGTAGGACATGAAAGTCTTTGAGATGATGTATGTAAAACATTACAGTTAGTTCACAGCCAGGAATCTGAGGACAGCAATGTACAGTACTAATTGCAGTTACAGTGGATCAGGAATTAGAGTGCAGCTGAATACAATGTTAGGGATCAGGAACCAGAGAGCACAGCAACAAGGTAGATTGCACATAATGTTATCTGTCAAGGTATGCAGGTAGGAGAGGTCTTAAATATTTCAGATCACCAACTAGCTATTTAGAGAAAAGCACAACTGCAGAAAACAGTTCTTCATATTAGCAGAACCTTTGTAGGTGTCTGTAAAAGGTTTCAGCAGTGTTGGATATGTTAAGCCACATACATTTAATATTAACTAAGGTGTTGGTTTATTGAACACCTGTAACAGCAATAGCAATGCAGGTCCTCACAGGGTTAATGGCTGTTCAGCAGAGGATGGTTGAACAGTCTCTTAAGCAGGTTATACATTTAACAGTGTTCCTGTACACACATATATGTAGATGTATACTCTTTGCTTATTACACCTCTGTGCTGTAACTTTATGGCAGTGTTAGAACAGGTCTCTCATTGTATGCATGTTCTGAAACACACAGACTTGCACAATGCCCAAACTTCTGACCTCTACCTCACTTCAAGTCTCCACTAGACCACCGGGATATCCGAGATGGAGCATAGCGCTCCACATCAACACCTCAGTGAGAGACATACCAGCACTGCAGCACAGGCTTAATGAAAAGCAAAGAGGCAGGGAACACGTTCGCATGTGTTGATCTTTGAAATTGTCTTATTGACCCTTTCAAAGTATTTACAGCATATATTATAGGTTTTGAAATGTTTTTTTTAAAAAAATGTTATGAGCGTGTCCTATGTCATCCTGAGCTTTTTTTAGCTGTAAGTATGTTAGGTCTATAGCAAATACCACCAAGGAGTGGAACATCTATTCAGCGTTCAATGAAGCATGAGTCATAGAACAGACAATGAGCCACAACTATCACCACATGGCTGTTGAAGGAATTAGCGTAGATCAGCAATGCAGCCAGAGTAGATCGTGAGCGATAATCACAGCAGTTACAAGTAACGAGCGGACCAGATGAACAGAGATCAGCAGTATCCAGTTATGCAGCAGATTATGAGACACAGCTTACCACAGGTATGTGGAACAAATCAGCAGTAGTCAGCGGTGCGTGCAGAGTAAGTAATGGAATTTGATCACAGCGTTTACCACGAATAAGTGGAACAGATGTGCAGAAATCAGCGGTATCCAGATATGCAGCAAGCGATGAGCCACAGGTTACCACAGGGTTGTGGAACGAATCAGCAGTAGTCAGCGGCGAGTGCAGAGTAAGTAGCGGGCATTGATCACAGCTATTACCACGACTGACTGGAACAGATGAGCAGAGATCAGCGGTATTCAGGTATGCAGCAAACGATGAGCCACAGCTTACCACAAGGATGTGGAGCGAATCATCAGTAGTCAGCGATCGTGCAGAGTAAGTAGTGGGGCGTTGATCACAGCAATATCTACTAACGAGTGGAACAGATGAGCAGAGATCAGTGGTATCCAGGTATGCAGCAGACGGTGAGACACAGCTTACCACAAGCATGTGGAACAGATCAGCAGTAGTCAGTGGTGCATGCAGAGTAAATAGTGGGCGTTGATCACAACGGAGAGAGGAAGCTAAAACAGGCCAGGTGTAGACTTGAAGAACCAGCAATGAGAAGGTGAAATGAGGAGCCTTATAAAGGAGGACTGACCTATGGCTGAACAGGCCAAACACAGGTGAAGCAAGCACAGGTGCAAGCCGTAGCTGACAGCCTGCACAATGAAGAGAATTAAAGTAAGAGTCAGTGTGTTGAGGCTCGGGTGGAGATACCCGGAGAGCGGTGTGTGACAGTACCCCCCCCCTCCTTTAAATGTGGTCACTGAACACCTAGGACCAGGTTTCCTGGGGAATTTGGTATGAAATTTCTTCAATAAAAGAGGTGCATTGACATCAAATGCTCGCACCCAAGATCTTTCCTTGTGGCCAAAACCTTTCCAGTCAACAACTGACTTCAATACCCCTCTAGAATATTTGGAATCCTATAACTGTTTGATCTCAAACTCCTCGGTTTGCTGGATCTCAGGATGGACGAAAGAGGTAATGGGAGGAAACAAAAAATGATTAATAACTAAAGACTTTAAAAGAGAGATATGGAAGGTATTGGTAATCTGAAGAGCTGAAAGAAGCTGAAGTTTAAAATACACTGGAGAAATGACTCGAGAGATCCTATAGGGACCGATGTAACGAGGAGTGAACTTCATACAGGGTACCCTGAGACGAATATTCCTGGTCGACAGCCAGACTGTCACCAACCTTCAGACGAGGCATAGCTCTACGTTTCCTATCTGCAAACAATTTATACCGAGAGGAGGATTTCTTCAATGCCCAAGTAGAAAGAAAGTCCTTTCTTACGGAATTAACTGCTGGAACCTGGGTAGATGGTAAAGCCGAAAACTCTGGAATTCAAGGATGTATGCCATAGATGATGGGAAATGTAGTAGTTGAAGTGGATTCATGAAAAGCATTGTTATGCACAAATTCAGCCCATTGTAACATATCGACCCAATCTTCCTGGTTGGTTGAGGAGAAGATCCTAAGGAATGTTTCCAAGTCTTGATTACCCCTCTCCGTTTGCCCTTTGGTCTGAGGGTGGTATGAAGAGGAAAATTTTAGCACAATGCCCAGAAGGTGACACCGAGATCTCCAAAACTTGGATACAAATTGGACTCCTCTATCCGAGACAATTTCCGAAGGGCAACCATGAATATGAAAGATTTATTTCACAAAATGTTGGGCCAAGAAAGCAGAAGAACGCAGACCAACCAAAGTGACGAAGTGTGCCATTTTGAAAAAACGGTCAACGATAACCCAGATGGTATTATAATTCTTGTTAGCAGGTACATCAGTGATGAAGTCCATCGAATATGGGTCCATGGTTTGGAAGGCAGAGGAAGATGCTGAAGAAGACCCAACAGAGTTTGGAAAGAGGACTTGTGTTGGGCACAAATCACACAAGTAGCTACAAATTCCTTAACTTCAGATTGATATTTGGGCCACCAGTATTGTCGAGAAATTAATTAAAAGGTCTTTCGAGCTCTCAGATGTCCAGCAAAGCATGAGGCATGAAACCTGGTCAGTATTCTCTTCCGTAGACAGGGAGGAACAAAACTTTCCCTCGGAGGGGGAGTAGGATCCATGGATAGATTGATGGCATTGACCCATTTTGGATCCAAAATGGGATGATCCAGAAAGACCTCGGGTTCAGTACTGTCAAATGCCTGAGACAATGCGTCAGCTTTCTTGTTCTTTAGACCAGGTTTAAACGTAACATATAGGTTAAAACATGAGAAGAAAAGCTACCAACGGGCTTGACGGGGATTTAAGCATTGGGCAGATTGGAGATAAAGGAGGTTTTTGTGGTATTTAAATACTGTGACAATATGTTGGGCTCCTTCCAACAAATAGCGCCATTTGCTCAATGCTAATTTAATGGCCACCTATGAAGTAGTTCCTTTCTGCTGGTAGAAATTTACGGGAAAAGAAAGCTCAGGGATGGAGTTTCCCTTCAATAGACTTTTGTGAAAGAACAGCTCCAGCGCCCAACGTGGATGCATCAACTTTGAGAAAAAATGGGAGGGAGATGTCGGGTAGCAGGAGCAGTAGAAAATGCCCCTTTGAGAAAAGAAAATGCCTCAAGTGCTTCTGGAAGCCAATGTTGGGTGTCAGCACCTTTTTTGGTGAGAGCCACTAGTGGAGCCACAATGGTGGAATGTCCAGAAAAGAAACGCCTGTAATAATTGGCAAAGCCCAAAAACCGTTGGATAGTTTTAAGACTATTGGGGCGAGGCCACTCCAAAATAGCCCAAACTTTTTCAGGATCCATCCGAAGACCAGTACCAGACAAAATGTACCCTATGAAGGGCAGCTCAGTGGCTTCAAAAGAGCATTTCTCCAGTTTACAATACAGGTTGTTTTTACGTAGTCGGAAAAGAACTTCGGCAAGGTGAAGGCGATGAGACTGGAAATCTTTCAAAAAAATTAGTATATCATCAAGGTACATTACCACAGAAGAATACAGGAGGTCACGAAAATTTTTATTAACATAGCTCTAGAAGACTGCAGACGCATAGCACAGGCCAAAGGGCATAACAAGATATTCATAATGGCCATCTTGTGTGTTGAACGCAGTCTTCCATTCATCTCCATTCATCTCCATATTCGAATGAGGTTGTATGCTCCTTGAAGGTCTAGTTTAGAAAATTTATTTGCACCTTTGATGCGTTCAAATAATTCTGTGATTAATGGAATGGGGTAGTGGTTCTTCACCGTGATGGTATTCAAGCCTTTATAATCAATGCAGGGGCGAAGGGTTCCATCTTTTTTCTTTACAAAGAAGAAGCTAGCTCCGGCTGGAGAGGTGGAAGGTCTAATAAAACCTCTTTGCAGATTCTCTTTAATATAATTTGTGGTAGCATCAGTCTCAGGCAATGATAAAGGATTGACATGTCCTCTGGGTGGAACTTTACCCAGAATTAGATTGATAGGGCAATCCCATGGACGATGAGGAGGCAAACGTTCAGCATAGGATTTAATAAAAACATCAGCAAAGGAGGAATACTGTGGTGACAGAACAGAGGTGTTAGAGTCTGGCGAGGCAAGAAGAGTCCTTAAATGCTTGACCTGAGTAAGACATCTACCTGGGCAGGCTTTATCCCAAGTTGTAATCTGAGATAAGGCCAGTCCAACTGTGGCGAGTGAAGGTGAAGCCATGGTAGACATAAAATAAGCAGACTGGTGGTAAGAGGAAGAATAAGAAAATTAATTTTCTCCCGATGGAGTGCTCCTACTTATAAACAGAGACAAGCTCCGTCAATATCAGTAATCATGATAGATTTCTCTAGAGGCACTGTAGGAAGGGCCAACTGCTTGACAAGATGTAGAGTGATAAAAGTTCCCGCAGCTCCGGAATCCAACAAGTCAATAGTATGAGCAGTCCCAGAGGCCCAGTGTAAGCTGACAGGAAACAAACAAATTTGGTTAAAAGAAAAATCTGGAGAGTGGTGAAATGCCCCTAGCCTGACCTCTTCTGAACAAGCTAAGGTCTGGTGTTTCCCGATCGTTTAGAGCAAAGTTTAGGAACATGTCCAGCATCCCCGCAAAAAAGACAGAGTTTATTCTTGATTATCTTCTCTCTCTCTTCAGGAGTTAAACAAAAATGACCCAACTGCATAGGTTCATCCGATGAGCCAGGGAGTTGAAATCGGGGGGGCTAGTCGAAAGATGAACGTCTAGGATTATCCTTCTCAGAAGACCTTTCACGGAATCTAATGTCCACTCTATTACATAATGGAATTAGGGAGTCCATGTTTGCTGGTAATTCTTGAGAGGACAAATTCCTTGACTTTGTCAGAGAGGCCTTGCCAGAAGGTAGCTACCAGAGCTTCATCGTTCCATTTTAATTCAGAGGATAGAGTCCGAAATTCGATTGCATATTGGGCCACAGAGCGCGATCAGTGGCGTAACCGGAGGATAGTGGAAGCTGAGGAAATATCTGAGGAAAGTAGCAATGAGGGCAGAGCAATTATTTAAAAGATTATCATTACGTTCCCACAGAGGGGAGGCCCAGGCCAACGCTTGCCCAGATAACAGGGAAATGATATTTGCAACTTTGGACCTTGAAGAAGGAAAATTCTGTGGAAGAAGTTCAAATTGAAAAAGACATTAATTCAGGAAGCCCCTGAAAGACTTTGGATTACCATCAAACTTAGAAGGCGTTGGTAGGCATAAAGCAGAAGAATTTGAAGACATCTCCGGGACAACTGGATGTACCGCTGCCTATACCATAGTAGGCGAAGATAGAGAAGCTTGAATATTTTCCATATGAGTAGCCAGTGACTGGAGGCACCGTAGCAATTGAATCTGCATGGCATCTTGGCAATCCAATCTACCAACCAGGTGTTGGAATAAATCTTTAGCAGAGGGTTCTCTTTAAGGATCTGTCATTGCTGGTTCTTACTGTCAGGTTTGTACACAAAGAATGAGTGAGATCCTGCTGTCTCAACTGGTATTGGCTAGACTTCCCTAGAGGCGCCGAGTTCAACAGAATGTAAGATATTCACCAGCGAATCCCATTTTCCCTCAAACAATCAGACTTTTGGCGCAGATTACAACAGAAGCAAGGAAGTGCTAGGCCACATGGAGACACCTGACTTTTAGGTGCTTTTTTCAATCATATAATTATTTATATTTAGGCATTTTTTTTTATCATAAATAGATTTGTATTCATTGAACTAATAAAGAGTAGATACAATACCTTTGCAAAATTGTAACACTCTTTGCATTATGGAGTACTTATTTAAACAATTATAGAATATTTTAGCATTATATTTGCACTGTATCATGTAAAAATATTCTAGTATTGTGTTAATTCTTTTTTGCAGCATAAAAGTATAGACCTCATAAATATTTTGTTTACTAAATTTGTCTTTGCCTATGCCTATACAAATATTGCTATTCTAAAGGTGTTTGATTTCATGGATTTAATAAATGTTTGTTGGAATTCAATCCCCCACAATATTTATGCATCTGCCTCCAAAATGTAGTCCTCTGGCAAGTACTGAGTTCACACTAAAATGAATGTTTTAGAGACTTTCTATTAATTATATTAATATAGCACCTCTAAACTCTGCAGAGCTAGAAAAATGTTGGGGAAAACTACACCCATATAGCACAGATATGTTTCATATATGTAATAATGTTGCAATATGAAACTTTGTCTTTTATTTATTTTTTATTGAAAAAACAAACAAAAATTGATTGCTGAATAAAAATTGTTTAATTTCTTTATTTTTGTATAAAATGTTTGTTTCTTGAAAACCATTTATGTGTATGGGTTTTATTGCAAAGCAGATGTGCAATGAGACATGTTTGTGATTAAAGTATGCTCTATAGGGTTTTTTGTTATCATGGAATTGTGCGGGTTGATGAGGTAATGCAGTGAAAGGGTTAATGTGATGTAATTGTCCTGAAACATGAGAATTTTGGAGTATTAAGGTGAATTATGGTAATTAAAGGTAATTAAGGGATTGGATGCATGTGCCTTCAGATGTTATTTTAGGAGTAAAGAAGCATGTAGGGAGATAAGGTGCAATTGCTCCAAAATGACAAAGAAGAGCAAACAAAAACATATTATAATCCTACTTCTTAACAACCAAATAAAGTCAAATTTATCGCAAATTAATCATTCAAATGTTATGTGAAAAGCAGAAAATAGAGTATGAAGCTATTAATCAAATTGCAACAAAATACAGAGAACGCTCAGCCAAAATAAGAAAATAACAATTTAAATATTTAGCTTATTTTGCACTAAAAATTATGCCTAATAATAGATAAAAGTCAAGTGTCCAGAAGTGATCAGGAAATGTACAAAATACATATTAACATTGTTAGTTAATAAAAAGCAGGATAAAAAAACAAAAAAAACTAAATATTTAAATAAAATTTTTGACATTATTACATCTCTTCCCTGCAAAAAGTGTTAATAAATAAACCAGCTGCTATCACGTTGGTTAAACAGTTCCTAAGGCCAATCCAAAGAGTAAGCCGCTTCCTGAAAAGTTCAATAGTCATAAAATAGTAACCTTTAAAATGTTACTTCTATATTTGCCTGGGCTTTTCAGCTGGTTGACAAAAGAGATATAACTATAATATATTTTCATAAGAAGCCTATTTTGAATTAATGTGAATATTTTAGTAATTTATATTTTTCTGGATCAGAACATATATTGTCTCTGAAATGGATGGTTCTGTGTCTATATCTATTTGAACCTTTTCTATGGTATGGCTGTTTTTTGTTGCTGGATTTTTTTACATTTACATTTACATTTTTTTATTCTATATTTTGCAACAACTTATCTATTAGATTATTGTTACTGGGCACACGGACACTTGTTGGGCTAATATAGTTCTCTGTCACAGCCGTTCAACTTGGCTGTGTATCTGTGTAAAGCTGCGAAGGACCAGTTATATTACGGTAAGATCGTGTCAGGAGTTATTGGTAACTAGTAGAGGTTGAACTATACCACTAATAAAGAAACTTTCAACCAGTGGATCATTCATCATTCCTACGAGTGTATTATCAGCGGACAGTAAGTTTATTCTATTGAGACCAGTCTCGTTTTACTTAAATGTTTTTGCAATTGTTTTAACATGTACTTAGTTTCACACATGTAATTGTATAAGTAGAATACATGTTTGTGTTTGGAGAAAACTATTCCCAATTGATACATTTGACTTCTGCCATAGGCAGGATGATTTGTTAACCACTTATTTCAATCTATGGTATTTTTAACTTTTTAGCGCCGTTGTGTGTTTGCCAGGATTTCTCTATTGGTACTGGGCGCAATATTTTTTGATTTCCCTTTGTATATTGCAGCATTTACGAAGGCTTCAAGTGACAAGTTAATCATTAGATAGAAAAAATCTTATTGTTAGAGAAAAATTATTCCCTTGCATCTCCATATGTTTTTTTAAACTATCATATGGACTTTTGTTTCAAAACGAATGCTTCTGTAAGGCTCACAGATATATTCTTCTTCCCAAGATGAGTCCGCAATACTTTCAGATTTTGAAACTCATGAGAGGTTGCCACAGCTAGAACTACAAAACTCCCATTCTATAGAGGAAAGTCAAAATTAATTTTGCATTTTATATACATATCAATGGGTAATTTTCAAAGTGCATTTCATTGTAAACTATGATTTTTATGTTTTCTTTAAAATGTAAAACATAAAATAATACACAAGTTTCAGGATCAGAAAGTTTGCTATTTATTTATATTCGAGGGTGTAGATAACACAATACTATGATAAAAACAAGACATTTTTGTAATATATTGGTTAAAATTGAAAACAATAAAAATGGATAAATCACCTTTTATGTTCATAAAGAACAATGTCCATTGAATACACGCCAAGTTATAAAGTAGGAAAGTGCAATGGCCAAAAAGTCTATAATGTCAAAGAAAAATATGTTTTATTACAACTGAATTTTCATTTAAAACACGCTACTGACATTAAATTAAATTAAATTAAAGGTTAAAATTTATGTATCACTAAAATGCAAAGACACAGATTCTGTATCTGACAGATATAAAATGCGTTTTTTCACCACTTTTAATTGCATGTACAAAATATTTGTTTCCAGTCACAAAGCTACAATAGTTTTTTGGGAGAAATTTCTAAATATGTGTTAATATGCAATCTGCTATTGCATAATTCCTGTTAGAATCATTTATAAGAAATAAAGGGCCTGATTCAACTCCAGATGTACAACTGTTTGCATAGTGTATCTTGTGTGATTTCACATTGCGTATACCCAGAAACCAGACTTACGCATCTGAACACAATTGCATGTAATTCATATCCGCATATATATGACAATTACAACTCCTTACAACTTGAGTGTCGGAGCAGAAGAGAGAAAAGGACAAAGATATGTAGCCCATGTAGAGTAAGGCGTGTTCATGCAGATGCATCTAAATCAAATCCTGCTTTTATCGCCAGCACACTTGTCTTCAGCCATATCATTTATACCTGTTACAGGGCAGGTGACTGACCCCTGTCTTTGTGCCTTTGATTAAAATTGCATTTATGCGTCTTAGTAGCATGCATTTAAGATTTATTTTCACAACACATTGTATGCACTGTACTCATTGAAGAGTTAATTATTTAGTTACTTATTTTAAAATAATTTATAAAACTAAGGTGACTGTGGATTCCAGTGTAGTTCACTGATCTTGTTTTCATTGCTCGGACCTATCTCATTAACAAGGCGTTTTTGCCCACAGAACTCCCACTCGCTAGTTGTATTTTGTTTTGTGCACCATGCTCTGTAAACTTTAGGTTTTACACAAAAATCTCAGAATGTCAGCAGTTTCTGATATACTCCAACCACCCCCTCTGGTACCAAGAATTATTCCATGGTTTAAAGTCACCTAGATCACATGATTTCTTCATTCACGTCTTTGGTTTCAACAACAACATCTTGACCATGTCTGCATGTATTGAGTTACTGTACCTAATAAAGTAAGTATATAATGGAATGTGGAAGTGAAGATTCTGGACTCCTTTCATAGGGCTTATATCTGCCCTCTAAGAACTCCACAGTTATTGAGCAAACTTTGCAGAAAATGTCCTCCTTACCTGCTTCCCTGATCTCCTTGTTTAACCACTGAACCTTTGAGCATACTACACCTTTCTGTGCCCTGAGGACTCCTGTATAAAGAAAATACTTATGCAATCCACCACATGCATTACAGTACATTGTGACTACTGGAGCAGCCCACTGGCATGAACAACAGGAAGGGAACAGAAAAAATATATATAAAAAGTGGTAGATCGCGCTATTCTTAGCTGCTGCTATTCCTCCTAATGGAGCCACACAAAAGCTCCCAAAAGGATATATCTATGTTTAAATGTTTGATTATAGGAGTAATCAGCGCCATTGAGTGCGTTCACATAACTCTGTAAACCAGAAAGTGTTTTAAACCATAATTAAATGATTCAACACCTTAGACAAGACCAATTGACACAAATAACACATTCAATCATATATAGTGAAAAAATATGATAGAAAAATACTTATATTCAAATGACGAGCAGATCCATATATCACAATTTCATGATCCTTCTCTCCGTGTTGTTTTGAAATAATATATTACATGTGAAAAATAAAAATATAACATAGTGTGACATGGTTTAGGTCAAATTTGTTGTAAGTAAGCTGAATAAAGTTTTTGAAGAAAATTTCTTAAACATGATTGAATCCATATAATTTGCTCCACCACTGTATCTCTCCTATGTCGTTCTACCTACTAGACGATCAATACACAATCACCTTCAGTGCTCAAATAATTTCAATGTGATATGATGACTGGTCCATCACCAACCAAATCCTTAAGTTAAAACATTTACAAGAGGAACATTGAAAAAGAGCCTGGGTATCAAATTTCTTTTGTTCGTTTGTCTTCCCTCTATGGTATTGCTGAGAATTTTTTCCAGGTATAATCCCTCAATGTAGATATGGGAAAAAAATAAAATGGATTTTGCGTGATACAGTTTGTAATTAAATATAAACTTTTATTGCACATAGATGCGTACAAAACACACATGTATATAAAAAAGTATACATAGAAAAAAAAAAATTAAAATATAAAAAACTGAAACATGATAGTGTGAGGATCCCTACCAGATGGAGATAGATCTGAGCGAGATGTTATAAGTCCCTGAGGTATCTGCACAATCTCCACTACTCTGGTACTTCAGATGGCATGTGTGTGGTCCTGTTGGTTCCAGATTTTGCAGCCCTTTCAAACCAACGTATTTCAACCTCTTGAAACAGGTCTTTTTCAAGAATAGGGCTGATGCAAACTTGCTCCCTTTTTATACAGGAAGTTTACCTAATCTAGGTACATAGGTCACATAGATATACCATAAAAATTCAGATTAAACTCACATATAAGCTAAATTAAAATCATATTTATGAATTTAGAAGAGTGAAGAGATAGAGTTTACATAATTTCACTTAAGAGATATACAAATCACAATCCAAATAAGATATGCAAATTGCAATCCAGGAAAATACTTAGTGTGCTACTGTTTGCAATGTCCATCCCTATAATGTCTCAACGCAGACCAATATGTCCATTGATGTATTTAATGAAATTCTGATAACCGACCTAAAGTTTTTAATGGAGTGTGGAACGCCGTTTGCGTCCCACCTCTGCTTCCGGTTTGTGGGCCAATTGGATTTAATAATAAGCCACCAAGTTACGGGCTTGATTGCTAAGTGGAACGCTGTTTGCGTTCCACCGCTCGACTTCCGGTGCTCTACTTCCGGACCATCATGTATTAATCCAATCAGGGGATAATTCAAGATCTCAAATGGTGGAACACTTTTTGCATTCCACCTGTCACTTCCAGATAGCTAATCAGGACTTCATGGAATCGGAACTAAAACAGGAAAAGTGTTGCTAATAGCACAATGGAAAAATAAAGTTGAAAAATAATAAAGCCATTCTTAACAAAGTCAAAAAATGGTGGGTATGATAATAAACGACCAAGTACGTACTTGGATGTCTTAATATGGTGGAACGCATTTTGCGTTCCACCTGTCAATTCCAGGTAATATATCAAAGCTCTTCAAAGAATCAGTTCTCTTAAACATCAGGGAGCGCTACTGCGTTTAAAATATAATTGTCAGAGCCATGCATATTTATTGAAAAAAGAGAGTAAAATGTATGGTATACTGCTAATAACACAATATATATACAGCAATTACCAACAGAATAAAGTTGGTAATATAAATCTATAGGAAAATATATAACGAGGACATTGCTGACAGTTTAACAAATACATTTAATTTCATGATAGATAACAATATTAATAGACTAAGAGATAAAGACATTAAACTCATTCAAATAATGAAATTGAATGTTGCATTTTCACATGATTAAATGTGAGTTTAATATGAATTGTTATGGTATATCTATGTGACCTATGAACCAAGATTAGGTAAACTTCCTGTATAAAAAGGGAGCTAGCTTGTATCAGCCCTATCCTTGAAAAAGACCTGTCTCAAGAGGTTGAAACACGTTGGGTTAAAGGGGCTGCAAAATCTGGAACCAACACAACCCCACACATGCCATCTGAAGTACCAGAGTAGTGGAGATTGTGCAGATACCTCAGGGACTTATAACATCTCGCTCAGATCTATCTCCATCTGGTAGGGATACTCACACTACCATGTTTCAGTTTTTTATATTTTAATTATTTTTTTTTATGTATACTTTTTTATATACCTGTGTGTTATGTACGCATCTATGTGCAATAAAAGCATATTTTAGTTATAAACGGTATCACGCTAGATCCGTTTTTTTTTTTTTCATATCTACACTGAGGGATTATACCTGGAAATAATTATCAACAATACCATAGAGGGAAGACAAAAGATCAAAAGCAATTTGATACCAGGCTCTTTTTCAATTTCCCTCTTGTAAGTGTTTTAACTTAAAGATTTGGTTGGTGATGGACCAATCATCATATCACATTGAAATTATTTGAGCACTGAAAGCAATTGTGTATTGATCATCTAGTGAGTAGAACCACATAGGAGAGATAATGTGGTGGAGCAAATTATATGGATTCAATCACTTTTAAGAAATTTTCCTCAAAAACTTTATTCAGCTTATGTACAACATATTTGATCTAAACCATGTGACACTATGTTATATTTTTATTTTTTCACATGTAATATATCATTTCGAAACAAGACGGAGGGAAGAATCACGATATTGTGATATATGGGATCCACTCGCCATTTGAATATGAGTATTTTTCTATCATATTTTTTTACTATATATGATTGAATTTGTTTACTGTGTCAATTGGTTTTGTCTAAGGTGTTGAATCATTTAATTATGGTTTAAAATACTTTCTCTTTTACAGAGTTATGTGAACGCACTCAGTGGCGCTGATTACTCCTATAGGAGTAATTTAAACAGGAAAGGAACACTGAACCTATACCATCCACAGAGAGTACGGTTCAACTTGTTATAATTATTATCACAGTTTGTAAGATGCCACAGTGCTCTGCAGTGCTGTACAGTAGGGAAAACAGGCATACATAAAACAAGGACATACAAGGCAGAAAAAATAAATACAGACATGAAAACAAAGAGTATAGAGGACCCTGCACTTTAGAGATCTTAAATTCTAAATGGAAGAGGGCACAACTGAGACAAAAGGAGCCAGTGTGGCTTAAAGTAGAGATTGGGACAGCTGTGAGGGAGTATTAGTGTGCATAGTATTATCAGGGAGTGGGACAAGGTAAGCTTTTACAAAGAGATGGGCTTTTAGAGAATTTCTAAAGATTTGAAGACTGTGGGAAAGCCTGATTGTGCGTGATAGGTAATTCCATAAGAGAGGAACATCACAGGAGAAGTCTTGTAGGCATGAGTGTGAGGTGGCTATTAAGAGGGCAGGAGGTTGAGTATTTTGATGTGAGATTTGAGATGTATTAAAGGGTGGTGTTTTTGAGGGCTTTGTAGGTAAATGTGAATCATTTGAACTGTATTCTAGAGGACACAGGGAGCAAGTGCAGGGATTTGCAAAGTGGTGCAGCAAATGTGGAGCAGTGTGACAGGAAGATCCGTTTTGCAGCAGCATTTAGGATAGATTGATAGAAACTAATTAATTACATTAGTTTTACATGGCCTATCCCTCACAAATCCATTCCCACAAATAATCTTATTGTGCACCAAGTGATCCTGAATACTATTCAGGATTATACCTACACCAACTTAATATACCTACACCACATCTACTATCCGTCAATCCCTTGGTACTGAGCTAGATGAAATTGAATCTATGACAATTAAGAATAGCGGTCTAGCTATTTCTGAATTTATCTCCATAAGAACCCATGGGTGTATGTTATCTGGACCTGGAGCTTTATTTATCTTAATTTTAATTAGTCATCTTTGGTCTTCTTTCTTTGTCAGCCAAGTATAAAATAATGGTACAGCTGCATTTCCTTTTTTATGTATTTTTCCCATCAGTTGTTCCTCTCTAGTAAATGCTTGAGAAAATAAAGTGTATAATACCTTTGCCTTTTCCTTATTATCATTAATCATTCCACCCATCTCAGTTCTTATGGGTCCTAAATTGTCTTTTTTAATCCATTTGTCATTTATATACACAATATGGACAAAAGTATTCAGACGCTTGACCATTACACCAACACGGACTGTAATGACATTGTATTCAAATACACATATTTTAATATGGAGTTGGTCCCCCTTTTGCAGCAATAACTGATTCCACTCTTCTTGGGAGGCTTTTGACAAGATGTTGGAGTGTTTCTGTGTGAATTTGTGCCCATTCATTTGGGAGAGCATTTATGAGGTCAGGCACTGATGTCAGTCGAAAAGGCCTGGCTCGCAATATCCTTTCCAGTTCATCCCCAAGGTGTTCAATGGGGTTGAGGTCAGGGCTCTGTGCAGGCCGGTTAAGATCTTCCACATCAAACTCATCAAACCATGTCTTTGTAGTCTTTGCTTTGTGCACTGGGGCACAGTCATGTTGGAATAGAAAAGGGCCTTTTCCAAACTGTTGCCAGAAAGTTGGAAGCATAACATTGTCCAAAATGACTTGGTTTGCTGAAGTATTAAGATTGCCCTTCACTGGAGATAAGGGGCCTAGCCCAAACTTTAAAACACAGCCCCATGCCATTATCCTTCCTCCACCAAACTTCACAGTTGGCATAATGCTGTCAGGCAGGTAACGTTCTCCCGGCACCCACCAAACCCAGACTTGCCCATCTGACTGCCAAACAGAGAAGTGTGATCGTCACTCCACGGAACATGTTTCCACTGGTCCACAGTCCAGTGCCAGTGTGCTTTACACCACTCCATCTGATGCTTGGCATTGGTCTTGGTGATGTGAGGCTTGCATGCAGCCACTTGGCCATGGAAACCCATTACATTAAGCTGCCACTGCACAAATTGTGTGCTTATCTTAATGCTAGTGGAAGTTCAAAACTCTTCAGCTATGGAATCAGCAGAGCATTAGTGATTTTTTACGCACTATGCGCCTTAGAAGTAGTTGACCCTGCTCTGTGATTCTACGTGGTCTTCAGCTTCATGGTTGAGTTGCTGTTGTTCCTAAACGCTTCCACTTTCTAATTATATCACTTACATTTAACCGTGGAATATCCAGCAGGATAAAGTTTCACGAATAGTCTTTTTGCAAAGGTGGCATCCTATCACAGTACCACGCTTGGCACGGAGTTCTCCAGAATTATCTATTTTGTTTCACAAATGTTTGCAAATGGAGACTGCATAGCTAGGTGCTTGATTTGATACAACTCTGGTAATGGGTCTGATTGAAACACCTTAATTCAATAATTAACAGGTGGGGCAAAAACTTTTGTCCATATAGTGTACTTAAAAAACTTTTAAGGGTTTTTCTTACTTTCTTTTGCAACTTATTTTTCATTTTCTAATTTAGTCAATCTAATTTCCTTTTTGCATGATTTAATACATTCCTTGTAGATACAGAAAGACTCCTCAGGCCCTTCAGACTTAAATATTTTAAATGCATGTTTCTTCCTTTCCATTTCTTCCCTTACCTTTTTATTGAGCGACATTGGTTTAGACTTATTTCTTTTACATTTGTTTGAACTTATATGTGTGTTTTTCCAACAACATTTTAAAGACACACCACTTTTCTTCTGTATTTGTTCCTTCAAAGACTACGTCCCAGTCTATGCACTTTATAGAGTCCTGTTCGTTCTGGAAATTTATTTCAAATGAGATGATTACTGTTTCCCAAGTGCTTACTTACCTGAATATTTTATATTATGTCTACATTATTTTTTATTTCTAGGTCCAGTATATTCAGGTTTCTAGTTGGTTCCTCTACTATTTGGGACATGTAATGATCTTTAGGTGTGCTCAGAAACCTGTTGCCCCTGGCAGTGCCAACAAGTCTCAGTACTCCAATTAATGTCCTGCTAATTAAAATCCCCCATATTAATAGCTTGACCTAGTTGTGTAGCCTTCAATTTGTTGTCGAAGTTGGGCTTCCTCAGTCATAATATTTGGAGGTTTATAACTTGTCCCTATCAGCAACTTCTCTGAACTTTTTCCTCCCCTGGATATTTCCACTCACAATACCTTTATATTATCACCAATACTCATAAATAATTTCTTTTTACTTTTGCTGTAACACTGGCTTAACATAAAGACATACTCCTCCTCCCCTTTTATTTAACCTCTCTCTCCTTAAGAGTGTATAACACTCCAAGTTGAATGCTCAGTCATGTGTATCATCCCACCAGGTCTTAGTAATTCCTATAGTATCATAGTGCTCGCCAAGGCCGGATTAACCCGAGGTCTAACTGGGCTATAGCCCAGGGGCCTCGGGCATCCAGGGGGCCCTTCAAAGTCCGCAGCAGCATTATTGATCGGTCCGGGGGCGGGGGCGCCCCCTAGCCCGATCAATGCTGCTGAGCACTGTCAGTCCAGTCCTCCGTCCCCGGCACTCAGTACTCTGCTTACTGAGGAGATCTCACGAGTGAACTCTCGCGAGATCTCCAAAGTAAGGAGCATACAGCGCGCCGGGGACGGAGGACTGGACTGACAGGTAAGCGCTTTGGGGGGGCCCTCACGGGGGATGGGGGCGGCGGGCTGCTCACAATGGGGGCCTCACGGGGGAATGGAGGTGCCCTTAGCCCAGGGGCCTCCATTCCCTTAATCCGGCCCTGGTGCTCGCTCATTGCTACTAGTTCTAACCCCATTTTGCCTGTCAGGCCTCTTGAAGATGTCTGTATAATATTGTATGCTATATACGAGTATATTTAAATATATATATATATATATATATATATATATATATATATATATATTATTGCAGACAACAGATACCACATAAAAGGGGGCGCATAACCCTATTCAGTGTACAGTCACTAGGCAGGATAATTACACCCAAAGTCCAATGTACAGAAGGCAGCCAGTTCCAATACAGGTGGTGAGTCTGGAAAATCTATAAAGGAATAAAGGAAACACGGCGCCACATAGTGTATTACCACAATATAGATAATTAATGTAGTGAGAGAAAATAAGGTGTGATGAGTCAGAAACACACTCAAAAATTGTAACAACTCTCCAATAAGACTGATGAAACCGAAAAGGTGATTAGATATATGCAAGCGTGACAGCACACTATGTTCAATGCCACCAATGAAATCACCAATAACCATATATCTGCGTACCAGATGGTAGAACCAGAAGATGTAAGAATCAGTTGAATGGATAACTCCAAAGCTGTGCAGATGTTACCAGTAATGTCACTCGTCCAAGTGTATAATTTCGTTAGGACTGGAACCTCAGCATCATAGGAGCAATATAAAAAACTCATATAGTGTAATATTGTAAAAATCTGATTTTACTAATAAAATAGTAAGTATCACACTTACATAAAAACACAAGGTAAAAAACATATATTGGTATCTTTAGGTACTCATCTGGGATGTATTCAGAGATGTATGCATAGATATCAATCAGCTCATATATAGATCTCTGCAGCGCTCCCACCACGCTAGTACCACGATGTCCAAACAGAAAATAGAAAGGTCCTTAGACACTCCTCAACGTGTTTCATCTGGTTAGGTGTTCAGACTTCATCAGGAGGCAAAAATAGTATGATATATATATATATACACACACACACACACTATATATATATATATATATATATATATATATACAAGTTAACCCGTGCATGATACTCATGCATTCTAGTCAAATCAAGCTACTTAAGGTGTTAAAAAGGTTCTTGTCATGCATTTGGGCCATAGCCCAGGCCTCCTCAGGGGAAGAGCGTTACTTCCTGATGTAAGCGCCCTTTTTTAACGTGGTTTTGTCCACATGTCATCACCTCATCATTCTTCTCCATCACCTCATCCTTCATTTTCATCGCCACATCTATCCACATGTCTATCCAGACACAGGGATCTCTCTAAGCGTTCCTGAGTATCACACTCCTCTCACTCTGTCAGCCCCGGCAACCACCAACCACTCACCACTGTCACCCCCGGCAACCACCAACCACTCCCAACTGTCACTTCTCCTTCAAGAAATATATATATATATTTTTTAAATCTTTATAAACACTTTTAACAATTAACAAATTAAATTAACAAATTAAAAACATCTTAGTATACCAAATTTCAGCCCTTTCTGAATTTTTGTTTCAACACACACTAAGAATTTAGTAGGTCAGTGTATAATTCCGGCCAGCAGGTGGCGCTGCAGCTTGGTTTTATTTTTTCCACACACACACAGACAGACTAACACATGCCACTAGACATTTATATTATAGATATGTGTATATATATATATTTATATTATTAAAGTAATTCTATCGTTTTAAAATAAGCATTACCCAATCAATTGTATGTGTGTCCAAAGCACAAAGTGATTTATTTTAACATATGTAAATAGTAAACAATTCAATACATTATTATATCATGATAAAGTACAGTACAGCACAGCCAATACCAAAAGATAATACATACCGCTGCAATCGCATGCGCTCGCTGCGCACCCACGGGACCCGATGGACAATATTCTGTTTAGAATACTGTGTCAGAGTTGACTGAGTCCCCAATGAGATGCAGCTAATATATATACAGTCAGTGTTTCATTGTGAACAATAGAGATGACGTAGATTGTTTCTATAGGTCCAGACGTTGGGTGGGTCCAGGCCAGACAGGTAATAGGTTGATTCAATCTAAGGAATCCAAAGGTGGGGGTCTTCTCTCCAGGGGGTCTGCTCCTTTTCATAGCCAGTATATCAATAACTAAAGTATGCAATGTGCGATCTCTTCGCCAACTGCACCGGACAGCTGCTGATGATTAGGGCTTCAATATGATATCAGGCATGAAACCTTTCATATTACCTAAACCTTTAATAACACTACAATGTACATATAATCACTATATATATATATATATATATATATATATATATATATATATATATATAGACTAATAATAAACCGAATACTATCTGCTCCTGAATTACAGTGTAACAGAACCAATATGAAATTATATAAATAACTAACTGTTGTAATGCGAGTGTGTGCTTGCGTATTTTACCGTGCGAATGCACCACGTCACGTAACACGTGGCGTACGCTTCGCAATACGCACGGCAAACCAATATTAAACCAATATACTTTCGTTCATCCAATTATACGCCTTTGACAGTCCACCCTTTGATAGTACAATAAACTATCACCTTAAAGATGTTATATGCAGGATCTCAGTACCACGTTTCATTGTTATGTAATACAAATCCCCCTTGGTGTATGTCCATGCTGTTCGTAGATCTAAACAAGTTATCATAAGAGAAAGTCTTAATCCTCTAAACGATTTCTTCTTCTACTATAAACCGTACACTTCTGGAGCTTGGAGATAACCTTTTGTATGCCCATCTTCAAGGGTGCAATAAAACACTTAATACATTATTTGGAAAGGTACACGGTACAGTAGAACGTGTATCAGCTATACAGAATTCTCTACTACAGTTCTTCAAGTTTAACAGGTTCTTCTGTCCAACGCATGTCTTTAAGCTCAGAATACATTTAAACACTCCATGTTCATCAATAGCATCATCCTATGTCTATCAATAATGTCATATGCCATCTCCTTCAGCTTGCAGTAATATACACACATCTACTAATGTCACCAGTTCTTTTCATCAACACTTGTGGGCGGGCTATTGTCTGTTCGTTCTTCCCAGTCTCTCAATACTCAGATTTAACAGTGATCGGCTTGCAAAGCATTGGGAGACTTCAGACTAGGGGACCTAGGTGTCCTACTTTTTCCCTTAGTGACCTCACGCCTATAGTTCGGGTACCTCAAGAATATTTAGTGGAAAGAGAACTAATCCTACTTGATATAATCACTGAGGCACGTGTGAGCACGCCCAGCACTTTGTTTGGTCTAAAACCTTACCCTCCCAAGAATGATAATCATTCTCAAGAATGCCTGCTCAAGTCCGAATATTACTGGACTGGCATCGCTGGGTGTGTCTTTTTTTAACTATAGGGTTGCCGTACTTACGGGCCTAATGCTACTCAGACAATAGCCCCTCGCACTTTCTCCAAGCTCCAAGGTTTCCAAATTTTCCTTTACCCCTGAATTGAATAGAGTAATTGGCTGGACTGATTATGCTACTAACTTCTTCCTCCCCAATACCTCCTTATCATTACCTGAACCAGTCTCTGTCACCTGCTAATAATCAAAAGAATTAACCGTCCTGAGAAGAGAGCGAAATGAGAGAACCCAAAAGAGGAAAAACTACAACTTCATGCTGTCTTAGCCTTTGGCTCAGGTGCTACTAACTGCATTCGAGGCCTTCCAGTACAGACTCATGAGTGCCCTTGGACCCTTCTCTGAGTGTTGGCCCCTCTGCAGTGGGTGGTATGGGCACCAGTGTGTCTCTGCTACCCTTGAAGCCGTGAGGCTGGTAGCCTACACCTGGTACCTGCCTGGCAAATAACCTAAGCTTAAGAAATTACTGCTCCACAACTTACTCTCCTGATCCAACATCCTGACAGTTAGTGTGACTTTTCAGGAAACAGTGTTTTGGACGTTCTCGGTTGCTGTCTCACTATTTACCTTCTCTCAAGGTCTAACCTTGCCTCCCAGTTACAATCTCATCTCACGAGGGGTCAAGAACATTTCAAAAACTGACAGGTTAGGAGTCTGCCCAGGAGTGATCTCTTGGTAGCGGGAAGGGACTAGTGACACTTCAATCAAGTTCCAACTCTTATTCTATTCAATTCATTCTACCGAGTACCATTTCTTTATGTTCACACTGGTTTATGGCTAACTGAAAGTATGTGATTTGTTACCACTACTCATACATTATACATCTATTATCAATAACATGAATACCCCTATCATCTATTATAACTCTAGGACTATCACATTGAATAACAAAAGCTTTGAGTATGATACAGTAATACATTAGACACATTTCAATACACCTCTACCCAGACATTTTTCATTGGTACACCTGTGTATACTTGAGATCCTGCATGGTGGTAATTGGATGACGTGTATTTGTTTTACCTGGAGGAAAACCCATCAGCAGGAGGGATATGGGATGGCTCTTCTGGTCTACCTTGTCCATCTCTCCGGAGTCCACCAGACTTCTCACCACATCTCTTCACCTTCCAGATAGTTTATCCCTCGGGTAACACAAATCTTCCTATATTAACCAATATGTGTATGCATGCATGTGTGTGTGTGTTCACATTTTAAAACTAAAACAATACAACGAAAAACAAAACAAAACATAGATTTGTTAACTGTCACATAAAACCCTGCTGTCTATTTGACAGCTATGTTCTCCCTGGTGTGACAGCCATGTATGGTTGTGCGTGTAAGTGTGGACCTTACTAGCAGCTACTTCAGTTGGTAACTGTGTCACTGTATGAAGTCCTCTATGTAGTGTCCTTATCATTTGCTGGTATTGCTATAAAACGATTTCTCAGTCACCTCAACATCGCCCTCTAGGCTAGAAAAATGCTAAAGACCAATGTATATCAATCGATTTTCCCTCTGCCAACTCACATGTCATTCTCAGTACCTCATATTCAGCTACTTGACTAAGTGGGAAAGGCAAAGGGGTCTCTTTCTATAACACTTTCTTCAAATATAACAGTATCCAGTACATGCCTGTCTAACAGTGAAAAAATATAAAACATGAAAATTCTACATTTTCTAGGGTTTCACATTATGTTGTATCTTGTGGTAAAAATCCTACTCCAATGTTCTATACAGAGATGCATATCTGTATGCTTAACCTCTAGCATTCTTCTGTCCTCCTGTCCTCCCCACCCTTTGTGCATCCATATAAAGGCACATTTTTGTCCAGGAGGCACGAACCAAAACAAAAAAAAACAAAACAGATATGCAATCTATAAAACATGAACCGTATTTCCACAACAGAACCTTTCTGCTTAAAAATCAACAGTTTCTATACACATGAAAACAAAACACCTGACTGTTTCTGTAACTCATGTCAATCTAGTGTGTGTATCTCTGAATTTGTCTTATGTAAAAAAATAAAAATATGTTTTAGCCCCATAGTTGAGACTGTGTCTGATTTTATCTCTACCAGAGCAGAGAGAGAGAGAGAGAGAGGGAGGGAGAGGGAGAGAGAGAGAGAGAGAGAGGGAGAGGGAGAGAGAGAGAGGGAGAGAGAGAGAGGGAGAGAGAGAGGGAGAGAGAGAGAGAGAGAGAGACTAGCGTTTGTGTAAAGAATGAGAAATAGGAAAGCAATGAATGATGGGAATACAAAGGTTTGAATACAAACATACATGTAGAAAGGGAGATTTTTACAACAAAATGACAGCTGGATTGGACTCTGACTCTATGGGGAAATGGCTGTATTCATTCCACTGTTCCCCTTAGCTATTTGCTAACTATGACCCCTCCCCATACTTGACTAGGGGGTCTTAACAGTGCCATCCAGTGTCGTCCGTCATTTGTTCAGTAAGAACTCGGTATCTCATTGACTACATACCTTTTCAACTGACTTTCCTAACTTATAATAGAGAAATGTAAAAATGTACTCTTAGTGACTCATATTTTCTCTGAAATACATAAAACGATATTTTGGAGCAAAGTATGTACATACTTCATTGTTGGATAATGATTCTCAGCCAAACAAATTATCATGAGACACTGCAGCCTAAAACAAAAGAGTGTTCCAATTGTCTATTGTTACTTTGTCTTTCAAGAGTGATTCTTCTATTTCTCTATCTCCCCTTTTGATCACTAAGTCTATACTCCTTTTGTGTCCCCTTTACCTGTGAGAAGAAAAACAAGATAGTTATCTTAAAACAGCAAACAAAACGAACATTTCTATTCTTTGCCATCGGCCAGCGATTTAGGAAAACAAACATTTTACAACATAAATGAACAAACAAAATCAACAAATATTACCTTTTAAAATCCGTTCCCTGCACATTAACACTTACCACAGTTTAAACCTAGAGTCGGCTATATTTCTCCCCCCAGAATATTAGTTGTTACAGAGTGTGCAATCAATTGTAGGGGAACCTCTGAGAGAAGTGTATGCCTCCTTTGTGGATGTCTATGTGATTTCCAACCCAGGTATCCATTCTTCTCTCTACACAGTTCCTACTCATGTGTCCCTTCTTATGGCAGTAGAAGCACATCCCTGTCATGTCTGCACAATGTTTTGCTAGATGTCCTATTTTATTGCCTTGAAAACATTTCCTCAACTCATGTTGTTTCTCTTCCTTTTTACAATCTCTTGCGAAATGGCCTTTTTCGTTACACTTAAAACACCTGGTTTTTCTATGTTTCTTATTATGTGGGTTGTATGCTGGTGGTCGGGTGTGCAGAACCTCTAATGCTGGGATACTTACTATCATTACCCCATCGCTTAGTGTCTCTTTCTGTTTATTCATACTTTTATCATGTCCTCTAGCTGACTCCCTGAGAGCACTTACAGTGATTCCTCTCCAGTTTGGTAATGAAGTTTGCACCCTTCTTTTCAAGTTTTCCCTGAGGCCATCCATTAGAACTTTAACAGCAACCTCTCTGTAATATACATTATCTTTTATGTCTGGTACCCCAGTATATTTGACCATCTCCATCAGAGCCCTGCAAAAGTAGTCTGTTGCATTTTCACTATCTTTTTGCTGGATGCTAAAAATTTTACTCCAGTCCACTCTCACTGGGAAATATATGGCCAACTGTGTGATTATATGTCTAATATTGTCCTGATTATCATCCTCGGTTAAGGATTCATCCTCCTCCAACATACAATCCTTAATGAACTTTTGTATATCAGTATTGAGAGGAAGACAGGCCTTCAATAATACTCGCCAATCGTTATTAGTTGGCGTAATTAGTTGGCGTAATCGTTATACACATTACCATAATATCTAATAAACTGCTGACATTTGGTCAAATCTTTCCTAGGATCAGGGAAATCAGACAAAATTGAAAATGTTTCAGACCTAGTGCATGGATCATGCTTTGCTACATGTTTTAAGGGAACATCACTATTCCTGTCTGCTTTCCCATTGGGAACTGCTGCTGTGCAGACAGGATGTAAGTCTACCAAATCACTAAAACTAGTTGCTGAAATTGCTGCTGCAGTACAATGGATGTCTCCCCCTGTGTTAACCTTTTCGTTATTCTCACCACTTTCAGCAGCTGCCCCTGCTGGTGGGACCGTTCCTCTTCTTTGTCCTGAAACATTACTTTTAACGTAACTTAAAACAACATACAACTTACTAGTTACAGTTTTCACATTTTTGGTATTGGCTGTACTATCCGCCCCGACCGAATTTGTCGGGGGCGTGTTTGCGCTCAGTTCGCCACGCTTTGCAACGCACACTTCCGGAATGCTTGTTTCCGGTACGCTTACTTCCGCTGAACACGTGTTTTTCCTTACACTCACTTCCGCTGTGCGTTCGCTGCTCTGCCACGTGTTACCTTCCATTTGCCACGATTTTAAACAATGATTATGTGCATTTCTCACTTTTGTTGACTTAATCAACCGTACTTTATCTTTTACGGTATTTAGTACCTCTGCATTAAAACTTCCTGTTGTTGGGAAAGGCCTATCACAATCTTTGGTCATTTCGACCCACGTGTCACAATACACAGTTGCGTATGCACCATATTTTTTCACACATGAGAAATCTCGCTGACTCAATAAGACCTTCCTTAGGCAGTAAATTGGCAATCTCTAGCGTATGCCTAGCACCCATGTTAAACAATATACTTTCTACCTGGAACACAGACACACCGCAATGCTCTGTTCCTTCCTGCTAATGTGAAATACAAACACACCGCAATGCTCTGTTCTTTCCACCCAATAATTTCAACTCTGTTGCTATACTCACCGCTAGAGATCTATAATGCTCGGTGAACGTATTTCCTTTAGCCGCGTTCACTCGCTTTTCTCGCACCAGGCGAGGATCCCTAATACAGAAATATCACTGTGGGCCCCAAAGGCTATCAGCTCCTCGATACCCTGGCTCAACCACAAAAATCTGCTGAGTTTATTATCGCTGGTAGCGCAAGTTGAAACAATCAACCTACCTTTCCAGTATAATTCCTCCTAGCTGCTTCACCAATTCGCACTAACGGTGCGATTAGATCGCACTGCCTACCAATACTAATTATTAGCAAACCTTGCGATCTATTGGTAGCGCTTTGCGAAAACACGGTTTTCGCATTCGGTATACCTGCCCTGTATACCGTCCTTCAGTTGGGCAATCCGCCTCGTCAGACAGCAACTGAGTACAATGAATAATAACAGTGTATCTACGTTATAAAATCGCACACTATACACCTTTTCTGCGCAGAAAATTAAAAGTTCCCAACAATAGTAATAATGTCTCAGAGGCTTTCACAAGTAATTATACTATGCATATAATAACTATCAAAACGATTGTTCAACCACGTGGCAAATCTACCGGAAGTTCGCGTACGCACAGCGGGAAATACACATACGCTCAGCAATGCAATACACTTTAAAACGTAAAACGACAATAAAAAGAAACATTTTTCTTTCTTGTCCCTAGATTCTTATTAGCGTTCCTTCAGTCTATGCAACAATGGACATTCGGTTTCGCAACACACAGTGAACCACAGGTCTTGAACACATTACATTCTTTCCTGCTTTATGCGACGCGTCCGTCAATCCACCCTTTGTTGAGGAACCGAATATCGTAAGCTTTGCATACCTGCCGGTAACGTAACTCCTAACTCACGAGCCCCCAAATTATTAAAGTAATTCTATCGTTTTAAAATAAGCATTGCCCAATCAATTGTATGTGTGTCCAAAGCACAAAGTGATTTATTTTAACAGATGTAAATAGTCAAAAATTCAATACATTATTATATCATGATAAAGTACAGTACAGCACAGCCAATACCAAAAGATAATACATACATACCGCTGCAATCGCATGCGCTCGCTGCGCACCCACAGGACCCGATGGACAATATTCTGTTTAGAATACTGTGTCAGAGTTGACTGAGTCCCCAGTGAGATGCAGCTAATATATATACAGTCAGTGTTTCATTGTGAACAATAGAGATGACGTAGATTGTTTCTATAGGTCCAGACGTTGGGTGGGTCCAGGCCAGACAGGTAATAGGTTGATTCAATCTAAGGAATCCAAAGGTGGGGGTCTTCTCTCCAGGGGGTCTGCTCCTTTTCATAGCCAATATCATACAAAGGTTTACTCTCTAATATCAATAACTAAAGTATGCAATGTGCGATCTCTTTGCCGACTGCACCGGACAGCTGCTGATGATTAGGGCTTCAATATGATATCAGGCATGACACCTTTCCTATTACCTAAACCTTTAATAACACTACAATGTACATATAATCACTATATATATATATATATAGACTAATAATAAACCGAATACTATCTGCTCCTGAATTACAGTGTAACAGAACCAATATGAAATTATATAAATAACTAACTGTTGTAATGTGAGTGTGTGTGCGTGCGTATTTTACCGTGCGAACGCACCACGTCATGTAACACGTGGCGTACGCTTCGCAATACGCACGGCAAACCAATATTAAACCAATATACTTTCGTTCATCCAATTATACGACTTTGACAATATATATATATATATATACGTATATATATATATATATATATATATATATACTTTTATATATATATATATATATACATATATATATATATATATGTGTATATATATATATATATATATATATATATATATATATATATTATTGCAGCACGAGCACGCTTCTGCTGAATCCCACGTGAACAACTTCTGGCTTTTTAATGTCAACATGGTAAAGGTTTTTGACACCAAACAGCTTCCACATAGTTTCTTGAGACTGTAAATACTAGCTAGACAAGGACCAGCTCTCTAAATACCAGCCAGCTTCCCCGCATTGGTTTCACTGAATAGTAAAACAGACAGGGTGTTATATGTGACACTCCTCCCACAGCCGTAGCTTGATGGGCAGGTGACACACCCACCTTCTCTTTAAGAGGGCACTCCTGTCAGCTGCTCTGTTTGCTCTGACTTCAGGCACACCCTTGGCAGTCTGCTGTAGGAAAAGACATTTCAAACCATGTAAGTTAAACCAAACTTTAAACTATTGTTTGTCACACATATGTCTTCAATCAATTTATCTTTAATCTAGGTGCAATACAGCACAAATGTTTTACTCTGCTTGCATGCTTTCTCTGAATATTGCCAGCTAAGTGCCTCCCTTTGTTACAAAATATATCTATATCTATATCTCTATATATAAATTCAAGTTAATCACAGCTATTGTTTCCCTAACGCTTTAGTCACTCTCTACACACTATTTTAAGAACACAGCCTGCAATCCACTTTCCTCCCTACATGCTGTTCTAAAATGGCATATAAGAACAACAGGAGGGCTATATATAGAAGATATTTACATTTTTTTCCCCGTAAATGATGTATTGCCTCATTTTAAGATCTGATATTGATGCAAAGGACCAAGTCGTGTTTTAGTACTACTTGGAACCCTAGATCTCAGTTCTGTTGCTTTTCTCAGAATTCGAACAACTCATCTTTAATAATTATGAACCGAACTTAGTGGCGCTATATAAATAGATGATGATGATGATGATGATTATGAACATTATCAGTTAACAGATATTGCATATTTGAAAGCTTTGCTATATATTTTATGGGACTGCAGTTAGCATCCCCATATGTCACCATGGACTACGGACTGAATCTGATCATTAATTATTGCATTGAATGTTACACTCTTCATCCCCTCACCACTGTAACAGACACTAATTTGTCCTGGCTGTATACAGAATCAATTGCTATTTGTATGGACTCTGGGACATTGAAAATCTATCCACCTTAAATGGAGCCGGGTTGGTTCCACATAATTTCTGAGTAATAAAACAGATGACAGCCATATTTCCTAGCCAGCTATTCCCTCCCACCATGAAAATAGGAAGTCTTCATTATATGCAGATACAGATGTATTGGAAAACATTTGTGTTTAATTTCTAATTCCCTAAACATTTTTCAATTGGGTTCTAACTGTGAACAAATGAACTGAAACTTTTATTCAAGGCTTTTACAGCAGATCTACTTTCAATTCAATTAATACTGTTGTTTTGTGATGATTTTTAAAGCGTTAAACCATGTAAAACGTATAAAACATTCTTGTTGATTGCTTGTTAGGAGGTACTTGACTTTTTACTTTTGGCTTCTGCAGATATTTATTTTACTAAATAATGGTGCTGTACAGGAATGTCTTATTTGAAATTTACAGTTGAAGAATGTTCACACTAATCAATCTTGATTGTATAAGCTACTGACATTTAAAGTATTTTCAGATTTAGTTAGACTGTAGTTGGAATTTATAAGCAATTACATAGACACAGGTGTAACATTGGGCTACATTCTAATTGTAACAGAGTGAGAATATGCAACATGATCTGTCACATTTCTATAGATCATAGTGTATCAGATATTGTAGTGGATTAGAATATGTTGTTATCTATTAGCTCAGTTGAATTTTATAAACTGCAATTATTAATTTATAGATTTATCAATAATTTATTCTTTATCCTTGTAACATTGCGAAATTGCTGCTATTTTTATTATATGCTGAATATTGATTATTTTATTAACTGATATAAAACATAACTATATATTTTTGTAATAAACATTAAGTAGATTTAGTTGTATCCCTGGGCATAAACCCTATCAACATTCAAGGTTTGATGGTCTTAAACAAAAATGTATCTGTGACATCTCCCATAAGTAGATTTGCCTGTTTTACACACCTTAGTTAGTGATATTGTACCTTCTAGATATGGCTAATGATGCGGTTGTTCTTCCAATGTTTGCCTTCTCCATCATAATAAACTGCCCACTTTAAAATAAAAAAACCCCTAGTTTCCAAATAAGAATGTTTGTGAAAGTTGCATGAAGATCTGGATATGAAATATTTGTAAATACCACCCCCTGATACAACTCTGAATGAAAGGACCAAGCATAAGGTACAAAAAATGGGTGAGCATACCTCAAATGGCACACTGTCACTTCCTAACTGAAATTATAAAATACATTTCCTTATTGAACCTGACAATAACACTTTTCACATTGATTGTTGGTAGTATAGAATGAAGATAAAATCAACTTGGTAATTAAAAGGCTGAAGAGAGTGGCAGGTGCTCAGCACCAGAAGCAAAAAATACACCACATTGTCCAACATTGTGCAGCACACATTTCTGGCAGCCTAATGTTCAAAACTGATAAACTTCATAGATGCACAGAAAAAATTGTAAACCACAACATTTCATTCTCCAGGTTATGGTCCCACACTCCTGATGCAAACAATGTATCACACACATTACATTATATATCTAACATGCTATGCAGAAAAATACATCATTTTCAGTGGTGGGAAGAAAGACTGGTTCTGATCTTGGATTCCCTCTGTCTCTGCTTATGTGACAATTACCTGTTAGTTATGTGGACAATTCTGATAATTAGCATGAATGCAAGTCACAATTATAACAGGCATCAGGTTTAAACACCCACTTGGACCTTGGAATAATTGCCTTATGGGTGATTGCTTACAAGAAATATGTGGTACTTGTATAATGTATGTCATATGTAACTGAAATAGTATCAGGAGAGTGATTGCCATTAGCAGGAATTGTCAGTCACCCAGTTTCCGTTACCTACCTTATATGCCTCCGGATCATATAAGGGAGGTAATTGGATTACTGAAAGTCCAGCAGAGGAACATCTGCAAATGGTGTTTGTTGTGACTTTCCTTCTATAAAGGATAAATCTATGATAAAAACCCATTAATATATTTTGTGAAAATATTAATGAATGAGCATATGCTGGTGTGTATGCCATCGAAACTCTTAACCCATTTATTTTACAATATAAAGATTTGTTTTTCCCTTCTTTTGTTTTATTGAATTATGTGGATTTTTTATTTATGTATGTTGAATGTCAATAAATATTAAAAAATTGTAACAATTATTTGAATGTGTGTGATATATATATATATATATCTGGAAGCCTGTTTGCACTTCTTTCGTTCTTTGAATTTTTTTGTGGTTAAAAATATTGCACAGTAATTTTTTTATTGGTGCAGCAACTCTCTTCCTAAAAATCAAAAAATCTAAATAAAAGTAATTGAAAATTATAATTTCACTAGTATTGCACGTTAATAACATTGTAAGTGGTAAGTGGTTTAATTTATAGTGTGAATTGCAGTTTCAAGTCAACGCCCAACTGAAATTCTTTTTAAATTCTATTGACATATTGCATTACCACATGTTTTTTTGTTTAAAATGATTACCTTACATTCAATTGTTATCTATAAAAATATATGTCCTGTAATTTGTTAAAAGTGATACCTTTGTATCAAATTATTATCCATAAAAAAATATTATAATCTGTGCAAATATAAATGTCTTATCTTATTTTATTATAAAAATATATTAAAACAAATGTCTGATAAAAAAAATATTTTTTGAAAGAATACTCTTCATCATACAATGCAACAGAATGTAATAACTTACACTAAATCAAGAAAATAATTATCACAGTCTACTGAAGTTGCAAAAAACATAACCACCCAATTCAATTTCAGATCACATGACAGCAAAGCAAATATATTATTAATGTATGATTATTTGGTCCATTTGGGCTTCCATTACAAACTTGTTCGGCTCTTACTTAAACAAAATAATTATACCCACTTTCCCACAAGTTACATATTTGCACTCACTAAATGCCTTTAGTATAACGCCTTGTATAAACAAAACACTATCTTTTGTTTTGAATTTGATTTTATTTTGGTTTTATCCCTTTTAATTTCTTTCATAACCTTGTGGTGCATTTAAAGTAATTTGTTTCCTTATTCCTTTGTTATTGTACCTATTTTGTTCATGAATTGAACTATTTTCTCTTTCCTTTCTATTGTATATAAAATAATATGTAGAAATGTAAATAAAGAATGTTTAAAACATAAATTCATATATTGCCAACATGATAACTACTGTAAAACAGTTGAGGTATTACTAAGTGGGCACTGTATAAAATTAAATGTATTTTAAGCCATACAAATAATGCAATTTATGCTAGTTTATTAGATTTGAAAGGTTTCAAGAAAATTAATAACTTACTATTCAGTCTGATTTCTTAGTATTGTACATATAATAGTAAGCAGAAATGTCTTGTCATAAACTGTCTTAATTAGTTGTTAGATTCAGCTCTGACAAGTAGTTGAACCCACACACTTCTGTGAGAGTAATTGTAGTGTTTGAAGTCAAGTTGACTGAAATGACTCATTAAAGCCCACATGGCCTACTTCCTTCACATATCTCATCAAATTTCTTATTAAAAATATAAGAGAAAAAATATTTCTATGTTAACATGCCTTCTACAAAAGTAATGTTTGTTCAAAAGGGATGATAAAAAAAATGCACTGCATAAAGAAAAAAAAATAATTTATATCCATAAATGGAACTAAACAGTCTTGACATTTTAACTTCTATTTGTAAACATGTCCAGCAAAGAAGCATCATTGCTGGAATAATTTGCATTGTAATTTTTTCCATTCCAGCTATTAAAACTATCAATTTTATAATATGTTGGTGTTTGCTTTTTAAGCACACAAATATATCTACAGTCACAAATATTTTACTAGCTGTTATGTTATAGCAATATGTTGCACAACATCTCACAGGCTATGCACTGTAACATATGTCCACAAATATCATAAGGGTGTATTTTGTTTGTCTTTAAAGAACGTATAATTCAGAAAACCATACTGGATAGAATGAGCAACATAAACAATAATTTAAGTAACTAATTTGCATAAACCCTATTGAAATGTTGAACTCAATGTTGCTGTTGCATTAGGATATATCAAATTAGCAATGGTAGTAACTGTTGAAACCACAGTAACACCTTCTATATGTAGCTGCTCAATATAACATGCAAAATGTCTGCAACTTTAATCAAATTGTAAACATCATTGTTGCGTTCATTTTGTCTTGATCCTCTTCATTACTCCAGCAAATGAGCCCTCATTTTTTTTGCCATCCTATACTATCTCATCCTACCATGCATAACATTCTGTACAAGCTTTATACAAGTGTATAAACTATTAATATAACAGCCTATGACCCTTCAATATGCTATTATGCACCCTCATTTTCTCAACTTGCCCACTTCACTGTTCCAGCATCTGATTCATTATTATTTTAAACTACCTCCCTCATTATTGCAGCCTGCCCTATCTCAGCATATCAGCCTGCACCATTTAATTATTTTAATCTGATTGCATAATATCAACCTATATCATAAGCTGGACAGGACAATCTTTGCGCAGGATCATCTTTACCTTCTGTTCCATGTAATTGTATGTAATTTTTTTTTTGTCATGTCATAATCCCCTCAGTGTATAGAGTTGCATAAAATGACAGCATTTAATAAAAAAATGATATTAGTAATATTAATTTGTGCATCTTCATTACACCAGCATGTGCCTTCTCATTATGCCAGTAACTTTCCCTTCAATAAATCAGCATTTGCCCCATCAATATACAAGCCATAGTCCACACAATATATTAGCCTCATACACCAGTCTGCACCAACTCATTTTACAAGCAAGTTATCTTCTCCTTTTCGAGATTTCTGCCCAAATACCTGCATCTGCACCTGGACCTCAAATCAACGGGAGACAGGAGTACAGACAATGCATCGGATGCAGAGAACTTTAACGGCCTTCATCTTGCCAGAGTACTTTGTAATGACTACATGATAATTCCCTATCTAATGAGAAAAAGGGTGTGACTGATCGCAGTGTAACACAATAACAGTGCTCATGTGCTCTTGAAGACCCGAGGTCCAAGTTATGATGCAGGAGCTCAATGAGGCAAAAGGTTGTAGAAAAGTGTTAGTGGGAGAGGAATGCTCTTCATCTCCCACCCCAAAAAATGTATTGAACTTTACAGTGAGCTACTCAATCACTTCAAACCATTACTTGTAACCATGAATGGCTAATATTGCCAAGTGATGGGTTCATTTTATTTGCAGCTTGTGTATGTGTAAATACATCAGATTAGGAACCATGTCTTCTAAGATTTCATTATATTTGCAAAAAAGATTTTTCACATAAAAAAACCAAGATACCTATTATTTATGATTATCTCATGATGATATAATGAGATCATTTTGTTGGGTCTTACAATGTTAATGCAGTCAAGTGTCCCTCTCCCTCTTTATATTTGAATTCACAATGGGCCTGACACAAATTGGTAAAGGCCCTTTGGTAAAGACTCACAGCTCCATTCAGGCAAGACTGGTTTACCATATGTAAATGAGACTTTTCAACATTATTCTTAATGATTGGCTCGCAGGACACGTGTGAACATAGGTACCCAAGCTTCCCTTCAAGACTATATCTAAAGTGGCAGTATACTTTATTTCATTTATACATACTGGAGTACCTGTCAAATCCCTTTTGATGATAGCGGGCCGTGTCTCTGCCATTAGGGCCGTTCCTACACCGTTAGAAGCAATCCTATGCAACACTATGCACCAGCAGACACTATATCAAGTAGAAGAGGTGGATTTTAGCTTGTCATTTTGTGAGAGATCATATTCAACTTGATATTTTGCTGACTTCACATATTTGTAGTTTTTGCAGTGCAAACATGTCCCAGCCTGAGGATGAAACAACTGGGCCAAACCAGTAGTCCGCAAAAACTGTTGCCAACACAATTTCAGTTATCAGGAAGTGCAGCTTTGGGTACAACTAATAGTAGATACAATGCACCACACTACCCGGCAGCTATCTGCAGGGGCTAAACAACGCTACTAGGAAGAAATAACCAAGCAGGTCAATGTTGTGGCTCTTATTCACTGATTTGTGACCAATATCAAACAGAGGTGAGTGCACTAATATGACCAAAATAAATGTTATCCTCATAATATACTCATTGGATCAATGGCCATATTTTTAATATGATCTATTTTTAAGTAATATGAAGCAATCACAAAACAAGTCCAAAAAGCGGATATTTAACATATTAATCTTTTTTAATGAAAACATTTTTAGTTGTCTCTAATTATTGTGTGAACGTTAGTCAATAAATAATTATATATATCTATTTGTCTGTCTGCACCTATATTTTGAATATTTTTGCACATATCCATAGCAATATTGCAAATTTTGCACAGTTCACATATGTGGCAGGATTTAAAACAATGTCTTAAAGATGAAATCCTTGCTGTTGGACCTGACAACTGGTTTTCAAATAATGTTAAAACACAAAAACAAGTTTATAATGTTTTAGACACAACATATAGTCAAGCAGTCCATATATATATAAATATATATATATATATATATATATATATATATATATATGACCACAACAATTGATATACTCTGGCGCTATCTACCACATCGGTCAGTATTATATATAGAAGTTCACAACACTATATAGTATCAGATATAATAATCGATAGTCCACAATCACTTCACTCATGTGTGAGTGGCAGCCACGTATAAGCCTGTATCCAGATGGTCAATCCAGAAGAAAATAATCACTAGAACAAAGCACAGGCAGGGCGCCTCATAGTGTAATACCAGGACAACAAAGGACAAAATGTGTATATATATGCGTACCGTCAGGTAAAGATGTATGATCTAGACTTGAGTGGATCCTCTTTGAGAGCTGTAACACTGGATCTCAACTCAGTAACAATCCAAGAACGTGGAAAAAGGCAAACATAGCATAATATTGTAATGCAAAAGATAATGCACCACGTGAAACACCACAGGGTATTCAAAGGGTGTAGAGTTCAAAATTCACCAGGGTATATATATTAAAAGACGTAGCCCAGAAAAACACACACCACTTTATGTGTAAGCAATAATTCATATGTGTACCAGAAATATGAGCATAATAGCTAGAAGATGTTTTCTTTATAGGCAGCTGTATCTCGTGTATGGACACCCTTGAGAGACTTCTTGTGGATTGAGATGAATTTTCCTTAAGAATTTTTTCTAATTTGTCTGCTTTTTCTTGAAGTTTCTGGATTTCTTTATCAAGATCAAGATCAGTTCGTCTATTTTCCCACTTCTTCTGCAGATGACATGCCAAATATGTTGCCAAGTGTTCAACCAAGTCTATATCAAATGCAAAAAACAGAACAGGTGATTTGTTGTTTTTTTCTAGCTTTTCAACAATAAGAGGAAAGTATTTGTCGTAGTCTTCCTCATCTAATGGTTCATAAACTTTTAAACTTTTCAGCACTTCTGAAACCTACATGTTGATTCCTGCAGGCTGCTTCTTCCTATAGTATCGGCAGGAACTTCCAGGAAGTATAGCTGCTTCTCAAAAAGTATAATTAAGGCAATCACCTGACTCAAGCTAACCTTGTCTGCATTCTCTTCACAGGTGACTACTTCGCTGGACTAGAGTACATTCCCCTCAAATTATAGTCTTCTTGCAGCTGCTGCATTCTCCTACATGCTGTTGCACAATCCCGAAAATGACCCTACATTTTTCGGGACACAGACAGCATCTCCTGCATGTCATTGTCATTTTTTAAAAAGTTCTGAACCACCAAGCTGATTGTGAAAGCAAAACAGGAAATGTGATGCTGATGGAATTCCCCCCGCTGTAATGCTCTAACAATATTGGTGGCGTTATCAGAAATCACCTATCCTCAGGAGAGTCAAAGTAGGATTAGCCATGTTGCAATGACATCCCTTAGTTTTTAAAACAGGTTGTCAGCGGTATTACCTCTGACCTGCACCTTGTGTCGTGTCTGATTACCACCTCTCACTCCCGCCTTCAATACTTCTCCCGTGCTGCTCCCCACTTATGGAATTCCCTACCACGCTCAATCCGACTTTTCCACAGCCTTCAAATCTTTACATGTTCTTTGAAAACCCATCTATTTTTTAGAGGTGACCTTATCTTCGATAACACTATTAACACTAATAATAATATATATATATAATAACAATAACATGCCTCTTAGTAAAGCAGATGATACACAGAGTAGCATGCCTCAGAAAAATGTGACGTTCTTGGGTACATGCTGCTATTCCAGCTGGTGAAGGGGAATCACTGACTCAGTGGGCTGTCATGGTCATATAATCTTTAGTTTGCCCTGTTCCACTTGTCACCATATCTGTGGTTAAGTGTACAGTGAGCAGAATGGCATTTTGTAGCCGAATAATTACATTTTTACGAACCTTCTGGTAGAGGAGAGGAATAGCTTTTCTAGTAAAATGGTGTCGTGATGGATTTTGGTAACGGGGACACAAGACCTCAAGTAATTATCTAACACCAGCTGTATTGGATATTGGACGGAGATCTAATACTAGCATAGTCCCCAATGCTCTCATAATATTGGTGGCATTATCAGAAATGACATATCATGACAATCTTTAGTTTGCCCAGTTCCGCTTGTCCACATATCTGTGGTTAAGTGTGCAGGGGTAGAATGGCAATTATAGCCCAGATCTAATACTAGCATAGTCGCCATGGCGTTTGTGATCCGCTTTGCAACTGGGTGACAGCTTTCTTACTTTCTTCCTCTAGCAAAGGATTGTTTAACAGTCAATTGTTGTAAACTACTAGTAGTCTTCTTCTGGGTTGAAGATCCACCCCCAGCAGCAGCAGCAGCAGCGGGACTAACGCTCAAGAATTCTTCAGAGGAATTATGGTTAGTGGAGGAGCAACTTGGATGCAGGACTAACTCCCATCACTTGTGAGGATATTGATGAAGGTGTTGGGGTGAAGATTGCAGATGCTGGGATCAAGATGAGAGAAGGAAGGCAGATGATGCTGGACTGCTTGTTGTTATTTTCTTAACATAAATTTTTGATTTTCCCAACAGCTTTCCATGAACTCGCCTCAAATGCCATAACATGGATCAGGATCCTAGATGGTTAAGGTCCTTACCTCTACTGAGTGTGGCTTTACAAACGCTATAAATGTCTAGACAACTGTTGTCAGGATTTGTGTAAAAATAATTGCACACCTAAGAGGTGGATTTTTGGTCTTATGCCCAGGCATGACAATGGCCTTTTTCTTATCACTGGCAAGAACTACTGCAATCATTGTTTGAATGTGTATAAAAGTAATATTGTGACCTGTGAGGTGGTCAAAATTGACTGCAAATGACTTGAAATTAATGTTATTGAGGTTAATAATAATGTAGGATAAAAAAAAGAGCTGAATTATGTGATTTTAGCATGTTTTAGCATTTTTTCTAAAAAAAATACAGATCCAAAACCAAGAGCAAACCACACGAGGGCGGTTTTTCCAAAACCAAAGCCAAAACACAAAGCTAATCCAGATACAAAACCAAAACTACTTCACTGGGGTCAGTGAGCATCTCATATATGTATATATATATATATATATATATATATATATATATATATATATATATATCCAAAAACGTAATAAACAATGGCGCTCACAGCAGTATTGTATAAAGTTAGTATAGAGAAAGTCCACATATACACCTCTTCCACATATGGAGGCAGCCTTCCTTATAGTAGGTGGGTAAGTCCAGAATCATATAGAAAGTCAAACAAGGATACGGCGCACAATGGTGTGTTACTGGGAATTTATCCCAGGTTCAGTGGGAAAATAATAGTATAGTCAATGGATCAAAGTTCCACGTTTGCTGGACGGTCTTATAGGACCAAGGATATAAGTCCAGTTTGCACATATAAAAGACAGAATAATAAACGCATAGGATTAGTAGGAGCAGTGTGTTAGTGATAGCCCATCACCATAGTATTACACACCCAAAGGAAATTATATCGCTTATCTGTATGATTAATCCAAAGACTGGAACACAGCTTAACAACCACTCCTCTTTCAATATTAAGTGGTCAGCATACTCAGCAACTGCAAGTCTGGTCTCCAGTCAAAAACATCAGCATACTGTAAACATCATATCTTTCTTCCACTCAATGGGTAAGAAAAAAAGGAGATAATACACTATATGGTGTAGTATTTCAAGGTAACAGTATTTAATCAGGATTTAACATATAAAATGCACACTCACAAAGAGTAATAATAATGCAAGCTTATCTGAAATTCAGGTATCAGATATACCATGTCCTCAGGTACAGCAGGAACCTCCCACAGTCTTCCGCACAGGATTGACTGATGGTGTGGTGACCCAAATACACAGGAACAGTTGGAAAAGAGCCTCTACGCGTTTCGTCCTCAAACAGGACTTCCTCAGGAGGTGATAAGTGTGGCCTAAAACCAGGGATGTATTTATAGTAATGCGCATCGCCATTTTGCCCATGCGCATTGCGCTAGACGAACTGCGCATGCGCGACCCATCGGTCTTACTGCGCATGCGCGGCTACGATACTGTCGTGATTTTCTGATCACAGACAGTCTCCTATTCAGCTGTTCAAGGTGCAATGTGAGGGATATAGTGCAGGGGTGACAGTATTTATGATAAAGTTAAGTTCAAAACATGGCGGTGGCCATCTTGGTAAGGCGGATTCTAGTGGAATAACCTTTTTGTCGGCCATATTTGTACAGGTGATGGCGGTGGCCATCTTTGTAAAGGAAATGTAAATAAATGGCTCCAAAAAACGGCCATCTTTGTGCAGGTGCTAAAGTGCTAGTGCTGGATGTAATAGTGATAAATATCGGGATCTAAGGATCCAATGTAAGTGGACACAATATGAAATATAAGACATTTACAAATACACAGTAAATATATATAGAAAAATGCATAAATAAGATAAAATAAAATAAATTACATATAGTGTATGCACGTGAGTCATTATAAATATGTCCTAATCAATTACAAATTGTAACAGGGTAGTGGCTCAGGTATGTATTACAATCACAAAGTATACCATTATAAAATGTTAAACTTAAAACAATACATAGCACGAAAATAGTTCAGGTAGAGTAAACCATAAAACATATAAAAATACATAAAAATCATAAAAGATCATAGAAAAGGTGCAATCTCATAGCCTTCATTAAAACCAGCAGGGGCCAAGGTACCTAATTGGAAAATCCAGAACATCTCACGTCTAGACAACTTCGTCTGGATATCTCCCCCTCTTGGACCTAATCGAACATTTTCAATTCCTTTAAACGTAAGGGAACCAGGGTCTGAGTTGTGTGTGCTGATGAAATGTTTAGATACTGAATGTGATTCTATTCGGTTTTTTATATTGCGGACATGCTCTTGTATCCGCAATTTCAATGGTCTCTTAGTTTTGCCCACATACTTCAATCCACATGAGCACTCTAATAGGTAAATCACGGATGATGTTTGGCAATTCATAAATTGTTTAATGTCATATTTTATGCTGTTGTCATGATTATAGAATATTTTCTTATCTGGATGTGCATATTTGCACATATTACAGTGATTGCATTTGTTAAATCCCTTGATTTCCAGGAATGTTTTTTTAGTGTTCAGGGTACCTTCTGGTATCATACTAGGAGCTAGAGCGTCTTTAAGGTTTCTGCTCTTGCGGAAAACAATATCAGGTTTAGTGGGTAGGATACTAGCTAGAATGGGATCCATTCTCAATACTTCCCAGTGTTTGGTTAATGTTGACCTAATCCTACGTTCACCTACGCTATAATTGGTGATGAACGGAACATATCCAGTTTTTGGTTCCTTATTCTTATACTGCATTAATTCATTCCTGTTTGTCTCCTCTGTTTTTTTCAGAGCATCTAGTAGTAGGTGTTCAGGATATCCTCTATCTTGGAAGCGTTGTGCATATATGGAAAGTTGGGTTTTGCATTGGGACTCATTGCTACAGTTTCGCTTAATTCTAGAGAATTGTGAAAAGGGGATATTTGTTTTCCATCTATTAACATGGCTGCTCTTGAAGTGTAGATAGCTATTAGTATCAACAGTCTTGATGAAATTTTGGGTTTCAACTTCATTGTCTGAGCCCGTCAAGACTAGATCCAAAAACTCAATATTATGTTTATTGCGATTTGCAGTGAATCTAAGATTGTGGTCATTATTATCAATGTATGTTAAAAATGAATTAATGGAATCATCATCTCCCTCCCAGACCATTAGAATGTCATCTATGTATCTCTTATAAAATTTAATATGCTTCGAGAAAGGGTTAGGATTATAGATATATATTTTCTCCCAACTTCCCATGAACAGATTTGCGAAGCTTGGCGCAAAAATTGTCCCCATCGCGGTTTCGCAAGTCTGGAGGTAAAAGCTGTCTAGAAATTTAAAATAATTATGAGTAAGAATAAAATTAATTAACTCACATATAAAATCTTTATGGTCTTGGGATAGATCGGGGTCAGAATTTAAAAACTCCCTGCATGCGTTGATGCCTCTATTATGCTCAATTGCTGTGTAGAGAGATTGCACATCTATGGTGAGCCATGTATATTCTGGACACCATTTGAAATTTTCAAATAGGTTAAGTACGCTAGTTGTGTCTTTCAAATAGGACTCTAATTTAGTTACATATTTACTCAAAAAAACATTCACGTACTCTGAGGAATGAGAAGTTAAAGAATCTATACCAGCGATTATAGGTCTCCCTGGAGGTTTATCAAGTGATTTATGTATCTTTGGGAGATAGTAAAATATAGGAATGATAGGGTTCAAAACTAGGAGATATTGGTACTCCTCTTTAGTTAAAACATATTTTCGTAGACCCTTTAAGATGTTGTCCCTTAAAGTGGATATAAAGTCAGGCGTTGGATCCTTTTGTAATTTTGTGTATGATGTTTCATCACTTAGAAGTCTCTCGGCTTCCTCAATATATGCTTGTCTATCCAGCAACACAATGCCAACCCCTTTGTCCGCTTGTTTAATAATTAGGTCTTTGTTATTAGTTAGAGTTTCTATGGCTGTTAATTCTTGTTTGGATAGATTAGGGTACCTTGGATTCTTATAATCCATGTGGCATAAATCCTTCACTACCAATTCCTGGAAAAGGTCTATGTGACTACTTCTAGATTCTAATGGATAAAATTTTGAAGTAGGCTTCAAGCCTGATTTAGAAGCATTCTCATAGTTAGAAATTATTGCCGTCTCTTTCCTAGCAAAGTGTCTTTTTAATGTTAATTTTCTTGTAAATTTATTGATGTCTATAAACATTTGGAACTTGTTAGGTTTTGTAGTGGGGGCAAATGAAAGGCCTTTACTAAGTACTGAGAATTCTGATGTGCTCAATTGGTGTTTGGACAGATTAAAAATCCCATTAGTTTTTAACGTTCCATTGTCGATGTGGTGTATTTTCTCCTTATCTTTCTGAATGCCCCCTCGTTTTCCCCTTCTTCCGTGTGCCTGCGTTTCAGTGGCGAAGCTATTCTTATATTCTCTCTTACGTGTTTCCTGTCTCCCCCCCTTTCGTGTAACATTCGAACTGGGGACAAAAAATCATCACT